>NC_137018.1:52349776-52357276 GCF_032717465.1 Coenobita brevimanus | reverse complement strand
AGTACTTTTTTACGAGGCCCATGGGAGATTTAAAAGGCCCATGGGAGATTTAAAAGGACTATGTGAAATTTAAAAGGTCCGTGGGAAATTTAAAAGGCCCATGGGAGATTTAAAAGGCCCGTGGATGATTTAAAAGGACTACAGGAAATTTAAAAGGCCTAGGCATGAAAATAGGCGTAATGGAGAAATTTTTAAAAGCGTCCATTCACATATATATATTTTTTTATTTATCGTTCTTATTAACGTCTTAGTAAGCTACCTCAAGATGTCTAGAAGATGGCTTGTTCTCTCTCTCTCTCTCTCTCTCTCTCTCTCTCTCATGAAAATTATAATGGAAAGTTGATAATAAATATGATACAGTTGATGACGATGATGATGATGATGATGATGATGATGATAACGGTGATGATGATGATGATTACGATGATGATGACGATGATGATGATGATTACGATGATGATGACTACGATGATGATGATGATGATGATGATGATGAATATGTATCAAAACCACGCATACCTTAAAACATATAACCCTTGTATAGCGAACTCTTGGATATAACGAACAACTGTATAACGAATTATATCAGTTCTCAGTCTATTCGATATATGCACACACACACACACATCGAGGTCAGCAAACAAACATAGATAACAATAACACCGAAGCCAAACACGACACCCTTTCCAAACACACACACACACACACACACACACACACACACACAGTCAAGGATGCGACTAGCAAACAGGGATAATCCACAACCCACGCTTCTGTCGACTTGTGTGTGTGTGTGTGTGTGTGTGTGTGTGTGTGTGTGTGTGTGTGTGTGTGTGTGTGTGTGTGTGTGTGTGTGTGTGTGCGTGCGTGCGTGCGTGCGTGCGTGCGTGTGTGTGTGTGTGTGTGTGTGTGTGTGTGTGTTGTGTGTGACGCAGGCTACCCACACACCCAACCATCACAGGGGATTTATAAAGGACTGTTTGAAAATAAATCCTTTTCTTCACCTACACGTACTCAGTTTTAATGCCAAAAATTCCACGGGGGGGATTAGTGGGGGGAGGGGATTACTGGGGTGGGAAAGGGGGATTACTGGGGTGGGGGAGGGGGATGATGCGGTGGAGGAGGGGGATGAGTGGGGTGGGTGAGAGGGATTAATGGGGTGGGGGAGAGGGATGAGTGGGGTGGGGGAGGGGGATTCGTGGGGTAGGGGAGGGGGATGAGTGGGGTGGGGGAGGGGAATTAGTGGGATGGGGGAGAGAGATTAGTGGGGTGAGGGAAGGAGATGAGTGGGGTGGGGGAGAGGGATTAATGGGGTGGGGGAGGGGGATTAGTGGGGTAAGGGAGGGGGATTAGTGGGGTAGGGGAGGGGGATGAGTGGGGTGGGGGAGGGGAATTAGTGGGATGGGGGAGAGAGATTAGTGGGGTGAGGGAAGGAGATGAGTGGGGTGGGGGAGAGGGATTAATGGGGTGGGGGATGGGGATTAGTGGGGTGGGGGAGGGGATTACGGGGGTGGGGAAGAGGGATTACTGGGTGGGGGAGAGGGATTAGTGGGGTGAGGGAGGGAGATTAGTGGGATGGGGGGGATTACTGGGGTGAGGGAGGGGGATTACTGGGGTAAGGGGAGAAGACATACATAAGATGGGGGAGGGGGTGGGGGGGCTGTGTAAGGAAGCAGGGGGGTGGGGAGGTGAGGGGGTACTGAAGAAGGAGAACAAGGATGAGACGAGGATTTAGAACGAGGTTAAGATGTAATCCCCCAAATCCCTCTCAAGGCCACTCCCTAATCCCTCTCACCTCCTTGGAAGAGAAAGACACATCTTCCTGGACCCATTTTCTTTATTTTCTTTATTTTCTCTCACTTTAATATTTCCCATTTTCTTTATTTTCTCTCACTTTAATATTTCCCTTTTTCTTTATTTTCTTTATTTTCTCTCTTTAATATTTCCCATTTTCTTTATTTTCTCTCACTTTAATATTTCCCATTTTCTTTATTTTCTCTCACTTTAATATTTCCCATTTTCTTTATTTTCTCTCACTTTAATATTTCCCATTTTCTTTATTTTCTCTCACTTTAATATTTCCCATTTTCTTTATTTTTTCTCACTTTGATATTTCCCATTTTCTTTATTTTCTCACTTTAATATTTCCCATTTTCTTTATTTTCTCTCACTTTAATATTTCCCATTTTCTTTATTTTCTCACTTTAATATTTCTCATTTTCTTTATCATTTGTTTACTCTCGTTGTTTTCTTGATTAAAGTCAGGAGAAAGAATCTCGTAGGGAAGTTGTTTATTTCTTAAGACAAATATTTTTCTTAAGGCAAAAAAAATTTCTTCAGACATATTTCTCTTAAGACAAACACTTTTCTTAAGACAAATATTTTTCTTAAGACAAATATTTTTCTTAAGACCAACACTTTTCTTAAGACAAATACTTTTCTCAAGACAAATATTTTTAAGACATACTTTTCTCAAGACAAATATTTTTAAGACAAATACTTTTCTTAAATACTTCTCTTAAGACAAATATTTCCTTAAGACAAATACTTTAAGACATACTTTTCTTAAAATAAATACTTTTCTTAAGACATATTTTCTTGGGAGAACTTGTTTGTAAGTCAGTAATATTACTGTCTATGTATGTATGTATGTACGGGTATGTATGTATTTATCTATCAGTTCATACACACACATATACTTTCATACAAACCAGTCTCTCTCTCTCTCTCTCTCTCTGCTGAAATTGCTCAGGGAAAATTGATTCCTAGATTATCAAAGGCTGGAGAGAGAGAGAGAGAGAGAGAGAGAGAGAGAGAGAGAGAGAGAGAGAAGAGGGAAGGAAGTACATTTAACTTTCTTCCAGCAACAGGTTGGGGGAGGAAGGGAGGGAGGGAGAGAGGAAATGTACAGGGAGGAAGAGAGAGGAGAGAAGCGAGAATGGGGAGGAAGGGAGCGAGGGGAAGGAGAAACAGAGAAAAGAGGGCGAAGGAGAGAGGGAGAGAACGGGCAGAGGAAGTGGAGAGAGAGAGAGAGAGAGAGAGAGAGAGAGAGAGAGAGAGAGAGTGCAGGTATGAGGGTGTTGGAAGAAAGGAAGTGATGAGGATGAAGGATCAAGGAGGGGTTGGTAGGGGTCGGCGGGGAGAGCGAGGTTATATAAGGGGCCGGCGGAGGAGCAGAGGAGCCAGAAGGAGTTCAGACGGGAGAGGAGCAGGAGAGGGGTGTAGCGCCGCCCAGTTTCCGTTCGTCCACACCAACCTCTCCCATCTTTTACACACTATTCCTATCCAAGACTATCAGCGTCTCTAAAATGGCTTACTATCACCCGGGGACACGCAGATAGTGCCGTGGTAACTTCTGGTGACAGCGCAATGTAGTAATTTTTCCCGCAAAGTTTGGTAACCATCCGCGAACTTTCAAACTTCGTTCCGTGGGGCCATCTTGGTTCTGAATCTGGTACCATTTCGAAAAAAAAAAAAAGTATATTGGATGATCTGGTGATTCCGAAAAATAAACTCATGAATCTAGATATAAACTGGTGATCCAAGCATTAACGCCGATAAGATTAGTAACCGATATTATTTAAAAGTGAATCTATCAACCAGGATTTGCGTAAGATGTGGATGTCGTTACGTAAGCAGAATTTAGCCGATATTTAGGTGATTTTTTTTTTTTTAAATGGTATTTTAACAGATTTTGCCTACAGGGGAAATTGGTAATGATGTGGAATTTTGTGAATGAATTATTTCGAAATGAAGGATGAAAAATGCCTGGGTGAACGGCAAACGCACTGTGTTTTTGAATAATTTTGAAAAACGATAAAACCTCCATATTATAATCTCTCTCTCTCTCTCTCTCTCTCTCTCTGGATTTTTTTTAGTATACAAATCAAAATGCATAACTTGAAACTGAAACGAGTAAAGATGATACAAAAATACAATAGTAGAATTACAAAGAATCACAGACAACACATTCAACTACCTACACTCAAAGTTAAAAAGACACACACACACACACACACACACACACACACACAACGAAAAAAAAAAAAATGCTGGTATGAACGTCTCTATTGATCTATTCCCTGGTCTGTATTCTCGTGGGCTGAGAAGGCTCCCTAACACCTTACTGTACCAAAAATAAAAATAAATAAATAAATAACCATCCACATCCCCCCAAAATAAATCGCTAAGGAAGTGGTGTTAGGGTGCTTCCTTAACCGACTTTAAAGGATAATCACAATAAATCCTTAAATCACCCCCAAGAACTTAACCCTTTAGGCCCAAGACGCTTTTTAATTCTTTTATTTACCAGACGATTTCCTTCATCTCAGGGGTAACTTAAAGAAAATAAATTTTGTCTTAACTTCCTTGACTTCTACAGGCGTTTCGTAAGCTGAAAAAAACTGTCTTAAGAACACAATGCAAAAATACGTCTTAGGGGCGAAGGCGTTAATGACTGATAGCAAGTGGTTTATTTTGTGCGTTTGTAATAAAGTGGGTTTGATGTGTAGGTGTGCGGTCATGTGCGTGTAAGCTGTAACAGGTGTACATGGTGTATTTCCGTGTACACATACAATGAATACAGTAACTGCCACGCACATCAATGAAGTGTAAATATTGCGCATAAAAAAATAAAAAAGACAGGACAGATTGGTAGCCGCACCCACCCCATCCATATCCACAACCCCAAAACATTCCAGGTGTATTTTGTCTTTGGATACACCCCAGACACCTCAAAACACACCCTAGACACACACCAGACAAGCCACCAATACCTCACACTCAGCATACGCCTCGTGAGTGAGCGCGCACAAAACTCTACGGTTACATCTTGCCACATTTCATTACTCTAAACGTGTGGGTGAGATAGTTGAGCGAATTTGAGATAATGAGAGTGAGATAGTGTGGGTGAGACAGTGAGTGGGTGAGTGGGAGACAAAGAGTGGGTGAGACAGCGAGAGTGAGTGAGTGAGAGATACAGTGATTGAGTGGGAGATAGTGACAGTGAGTGGGTGAGCGAGAGTGAGTGTGATAGTGAAACAGTGAGTGGGTGAGAAATAGTGCGAATGATAGTGAGTATGATAGTGAGTGGGTGAGAGAGAGTGAGTGACAGTGATACAGTGAGTGGGTGTGAGTGAGCGACGCAGACACACTGGATTTGGCCGCCCATGTGCGTGACGATGATAACTAAGACGCTCATGAGCTAAAAACGTACACACCTTTAATAACTCCAGTACCTACCCCAATAATTAAATACACATACACATACATACATACATGCACTTATACCCTTGCATGTGTACCAAGTGACAAATATTAATACGCACATGAAGCAAAAACGCACACACGGCTACTGATAAAGAACTCACAAGGGAAAATCGTACATAACCTTGCATGTGCACACAGTATGAATTACAGTCAACAAACACATGAGTCAAGTCTACACACACTTCAAAAACTGCACCAAAAACGTACACACGACATTGCATGTGTACCAGCGACAAAAAACGCACATGAACCCAAAAGTACAGGTATTAAAAAAAGTAATTAATCCTGTGAAACGTACATGCACCTGGACCGAGCTGACACGCACATGAAATAAGTGTACACATGGGATAAAAACTACATAAGCTCTGTGTACGTATTCTTGCATGTGCACCGAGTTACATACAATGGCTAACACGCATATGAACTAAGTGTACACAGCCACTTATATTAAAAAAACGTACATACACCCTTGCGTGTGTGCCAGTGACATACAACTATTATGCACATGAACTAAAAGCACACACACGTACACACAACTCATTAGCTCTAAAACGCACATGGCCGTGAAACATGAGTGGTGTGAAGTATACATGAGAAAGCATGTAAGCACACGGAATACGCCTCGTGTGCACATTAAAACGAACACAAAATAAGGTGAAATTCCCTACCATATATCCTATTGACCTAAGGTTTTAAGTTAATTACACTAAAAGCCTTCAAAGCTTTCAATAAAAGTAAAAACCTTTTAAACCTTGCAAATTAATGAAAAAGCAATCGCTCACCTTTAGATTTACAGTCTAATACCTTCAAATTTCGGCCACGCATCAAAAACTCACACTTCCGCACACACCAGCAAATAAATAAAACCACAAAGCACTCAGAGAACGCATACCTCCCCCAATGCCACTGAAAATCAATTCTTTCTCTGCTCATGGCCCACCCTTCCACAAAACGAAGGAGAAAAACAGGAAAAAAAAAAAAAGGAAAAATGAATAAAGAAACGAGAGAGAGAGAGAGAGACAGAGAGAGAGAGAGGGGGGGGGGATTGTAACTAACCAAATTTGTGGGGGATAAAAGTCCCACCGGAAAATAAATGGATTGTGTGCAAGTAACGCGGCAGAACAAAACGCACATGAGGAATTAGACGTGTACATGTGTGTGTGGAGGGGTGTGTGCTCATAATGCAGGTGGAACAATACACACACAATGTGAAATTTGACGCGTACATGTGTGTGTGTGTGTGTGTGTGTGTGTGTGTGTGTGTGTGTGTGTGTGTAGCTACACAGATTAATTTAATGCCCAAATTTTTGACCAAACAGAATTCACAGCTAATCGAAAAAAAATATACATAATACAAGAATTTTATATCCATTTAAAACACATAGGAATGAAAATATATATATATATGACTAAAAAAAAATTACCTTGAAAATCAATACTGGAAAAATGAATATACCAAAAAGATCTGATTCTGAGTTTATAGCATGTCGGTTCTCTACACAGCAGGAAAAATAAAATAAAAAATAGAATAAAGAAAACGAGATTTACATGGAAACTCTGCGCCGGGCCAAAAAAAAATACAAGTCCACCCCAAAAAACAGAAAACGAAGGGAAGCGAAAATGGGAGGCTGGTTGGCGTTTGGTGAGGGGGCGTGGGAGGCTCGGTGAAAAAACAGATGAAGTGGATGAAAAAAACAGATGAATATATATGAAAATCAGGTGAAAAAATAACACAAGAAACTGATGAAAGAGGTATGAAAAAAGATACGAGAAATGGATGAAAATAAATGAAAAAAATAATATACATTTAAGAGGTGAAGAAGGAACAAAGGATAAAATTAGGTAAAATTAATATAACTTAAAATACAAAAGAATTTTGTGTTGTGAAGGAAGACAGAAAAATTGTTAAAGAAATAATATAAGAAAAAATAAAGAAAGAAAAGACAAAAGAAAATATAAGAAAAAGAATAAGAAAAAACAGGAAAAATAAGAAAAAGGGAAGAAAATCAGAAAAAATATATAAGAAAAAAGACAGGACAAAATTTAAAAAAACAAGGAAAAGGAAAGTGACAGAGAAAGATACTGAATATATTACAAAAAAAAAAAAGTGAAAAAAAAAAAAAATGCACACAGCAGATTGGGAAGAGGGAGGGGGTGGGGGAGGAGGTGGGGTGGGCATGAGTGAGGCAGGTGAAGGCAACTCAACCCCTTACCATCCCAACCCACCCCACA
>NC_137018.1:52337276-52339776 GCF_032717465.1 Coenobita brevimanus | reverse complement strand
CATACAGACAGACACATACATACATACACATACATACATAGAAGCCACTGTCTCTTATAAACACGTACACAGCAGGTATAGCCTAGTATATAGAGATGTATATTGCTTGTTTCATGTATAAAAATCTATATATACACCACAAACTCTTATATATATAGTACCTTCAAGCTTATTTTTATAAATTGCACTGGGAGGCCAAAAATGGAAAAAAAAAAAAAAAAAAAAAAAATGAAAACGAAAAATGAATATGAAAAAATATGGAAAATTAAAAAAAAAATGAAAATAAAAAACGAAAAATAAAAAACGAAAAAAATGAAATAGATAAAGAAATAAAACTATGAAAAATGAAAAAAATAAATGAAAAAATATTTAAAAAAATAATAAAGGAACCACACACTCTTATATATATAGTACCTTCAGACTTATTATAAAATTGCAATGGGCAGCCAAAATTGAAAAAAAAAATGTATGGAGATGTGGAGGTGGAAGGAGGTTAAAAAGAGAGGTGTTACGTGGAGGGAAGGGAGGGGTGGAGGTAAGAAGAGGGAGGGATGGAGGTAAAGGGAGGGTGGAGGAAAGGGAGGGATGGAGGTAAAGGGGGGATGGAGGAAAGGGGAGGGGTGGAGGTAAGAAGAGGGAGGGATGGAGGTAAAGGGGAGGGTGGAGGAAAGGGAAGGGGTGGAGGTAAGAAGAGGGAGGGATGGAGGTAAAGAGGGGGGTGGAGGAAAGGGGAGGGGTGGAGGTAAGAAGAGGGAGGGATGGAGGTAAAGGGGGAGTGTAGAAAAGGGGAGGGGGAAGGGGGAGGAAAGAGAGGGGGGAGGGGAGGAGGAGGAAGAACAGGAGGGAGTGTTATATAAGGGAAGTGATGGGGAGGAGGAGGAGGGGATGTATTGAAAAAAAGAAAAGAAAAAAGAAAATGAAAGAAAAGGAGGAGTGAGTGAGTGAGTGAGTGAGTGAGTGAGAGAGAGAGAGAGTGAGTGAGTGAGTGAGTGAGTGAGTGAGTGAGTGAGCGAGTGAGTGAGTCGGTGAGTGAGTGAGTGAGTGAGTGAGTGAGTGAGAGAGAGAGAGAGTGAGTGAGTGAGTGAGTGAGCGAGTGAGTGAGTGAGTGAGTCGGTGAGTGAGTGAGTGAGTGAGTGAGTGAGTGAGAGAGAGAGAGAGTGAGTGAGTGAGTGAGTGAGTGAGTGAGTGAGTGAGCGAGTGAGTGAGTGAGTGAGTCGGTGAGTGAGTGAGTGAGTGAGTGAGTGAGTGAGTGAGTGAGTCAGCGAGTGAGTGTGTGAGCGAGTGAGTGAGTGAGTGAGTGAGTGAGTGAGTGAGTGAGTGAGTGAGTGAGCGAGTGAGTGAGTGAGTGAGTGAGTGAGTGAGTGAGTGAGTGAGTGAGTGAGCGAGTGAGTGAGTGAGTGAGTGAGTGAGTGAGTGAGTGAGTGAGTGAGTGAGTGAGTGACTTACCAACCACCTAGCTTACTGCCTTCCTTCTTCCTCTTTGGCTTCTTCCGTCTTAAGATACAACACTAAGACGTTCCCGGAAGTCGTTACCTTGTGTGTGTGTGTGTGTGTGTGTGTGTGTGAGAGAGAGAGAGAGAGAGAGGACTTGGTTGTGGTGGTGGTAGTTGTGGTTGGTATAGTGTGTAAGAAGTGGTAGTGGTTGTGGTGGTGGTAGTTGTGGTAGGTTGTGGTGATTGGAATGGTGGTAGCAGTGGTACGGTACACACACACACACACACACACACACACACACACACACACACACACACACACACACACACACATAAATAAAAATGTCAAAAAGTTAGGCGTGTTATGTCCCTAACTTTTGACATGTCTGTTATTTCCAATTGACGCCCACACCCCTCCTTGTTTTTCAGCTCAAGGTCTATTTTTGCACCACTCTGTTCCCCTCAACCTTCAAAATAGTAGTAGTAGTAGTAGTAGTAGTAGTAGCAGTAGTAGTAGTAGTAGTGGTGGTGGTGATGGTAAAAAGCATCACCACCATCATCATCATCATCATCATAATCATGGAGTAGTAGTAGTAGTAGTAGTAGTAGTTGTCGTAATGATAATCATAATATGAGTAGTAGTAGTAGTTGGTAACAGTAGTAGTTGTAGTAAATAAATAAAAAAAATAGTAATATTGATGATGATGATAATAATAATAATAATAATAATAATAATAATAATAATAATAATAATAAGTCATAACCACACAAGAAAATACTAATGTCGAATGCCAAAAAAAAATCGCTAGCAGATAGGCGTTTCGGGGTCACATATAACACTTATTAAGGAGCTCTAAATCCTTCTCTTCATCCCTTAACACCAATAATTTTTCGATTTATTTCTATTTTTCGATATCTTCCCGGAATCATCTCACATTTTCATTTGATAAGTCTTTGAACATGATTTTTTTGTTTATTTTTAGTTTTGTATGTATGTATGTGTGTATGTATGTGTATGTTTGTTTATTTATGTATGTATGTTAGTGTATGTTCGTGTATGTATGTAT
>NC_137018.1:52322276-52329776 GCF_032717465.1 Coenobita brevimanus | reverse complement strand
CTTGCATTTTCTCACAGTCCCCCCTCCTCTCTCTCTCTCTCTCTTACGAAGAGAGGAAGGAAGGAAGGAAGGAAGGAAGACAGGAAGGTAGGGAGACAGAAAGGAAGGACGGAAGGAAAGAAGGAAGGCAGGAAGGTAGGGAGACTGGAAGGAAAGAGGGAAGGAAGGAAGGAAGGAAGGAAGGAAGGAAGGAAGGAAGGAAGGAAGGACGGAAGGAAAGAAGGCAGGCAGGAAGGAAGTATGGAAAACGTGAATGACGGAAGGAAGGGAGACAGGAAGGAAGGACAGAAGGAAAGAAGACAGAAAAGGAAGGAAGAAAGGGCGGAAGGAAGGAAGGAAGGAAAGAAATGACAGAAAAGGAAGGAAAGGAGGAGGGGAGAGGAGGGAAGGGGAGGCAAAGAGAAGGAAAGGAGATTCAGCAAACAAGGAAACAAAAACAAAAAAAAAAAAGGAGAGGAAGGAGGGAAAAATAAAAAGGAAAAATATCAGAAAAAAAATAAATATGAAGGAAGAGAATTAGGGATATCTTTAAATTTATGGTAATTCTGGGAGAAACTACAGCTGTTCTTGTGTGTGTGTGTGTGTGTGTGTGTGTGTGTGTGTGTGTGTGTGAGAGAGAGAGAGAGAGAGAGAGAGAGAGAACAGGTATTTTCAGACACTAGTGGATTTCAGAGATCAGTCAGGTAAGACGAGGAGGAGGAGGAGGAGGAGTAATTTTTGTTGTTGCTGTCGTTGTAATCCCAGGTTCATCAAAATATAAACCCAGTCGACTACAGGCTGAAATTACCGACTATCATCCCCCGTTCAGGAGACAGGGAGTTGAGGGGCGTTTCTATATCCCCTCCTCTCTCTCTCTCTCTCTCTCTCTCTCAAGTAAAATATACACAGAATTAACGAGAAATACAAACGTTTATTTAAAAGTTGAAAAAATATGAGGAGGGTGAACAACAACAAAAAAAAAATAGAAGATAAAAAATGGAAACACTCAAAAACATATATAGAGAAAACGTGAAAGGGAAAATAATAAAAAACATAGAAAGAAAACGTGAGAGAAATAAAAACACAGAAAAAGATATATTAACAGACTTGCATCTTTACAAAGTGCCGATTGGGGAGGCCTCCGCGAGAGATGCAATTTCCAGCGAACGTAAACAACAATATTTACGAGGGGAATCATAGCAGCCGCGAACCGATACGTATCTGGCGCGGCTCGGAATATGCCCTTGACCTTGACCTACTTTCCCCAATTTCGAACTCGCTCATTTTCATCCCTACTACACGCCTGTACAATTTTGTGATGATATCTTGAGCGGTTGCGAAGTTATCATGCTCTCTCTCTCTCTCTCTCTCTCTCTCTCTCTCACACACACACACACACACACACACACACACACACACACACACACACTGAAAACAATACCAGCTTCACTATCACGGCTGGTAAAAAGCAACAACAAAAAAACAGAAGAGGAAGAAAGCCATATAAAAAACAAAAAAATAAAACAGAAAAACAAGGAGAATGAAAGTTATGAAAAAAACTGTGAAATGAAAAAGCCATAAAAAGGAAAAAAAAAATGGTGGAATTAATGTCAAAGAAAAAATATACAACGCACCAAAATTGCCAAACTTTTTCAATCAAAAAAAAGGTAACACACACACACACACACACACACACACACACACACACACACACACACACACACATATTAATTTAAGTTTGAGAAATGAGTGAGGAAAGTTGCTTCTCTCCCTGTGTCCGTCTCTGTCTGTCTGTCTCTCTCTCTCTCTCTTTGTCTATTCCATTCACTCCCGAACACAATGGATGAGACAACTAACTGTGTGTGTGTGTGTGTGTGTGTGTGTGTGTGTGTGTGTGTGTGTGACAGAGAGAGAGAGAGAGAGAGTATAAAAAGGTGTATTGTAAACAGCTACTGAATTATCATTTAATCATATGTATATGTAAGTATATAGAAGTAACTGATATGTGATGTGAAGGGTAAGGTGTCTTTGTTATTCTGTACGTGTATAATCTGTAATATTTTCATACATGTTAATTCATATGTACCTGAAAATTTGTCTGTCATGCACTTACCTCATTAGCTTCATGTTACACTATTTTACGAGGGGACTGTCAAAAATGGTTCCAGTTAACGGGCCCAGCCATGACAATTTATAATGGAATATTTTTTACCTCGTGTTATGTATTAATATGGCTAAATAAACAATCTGAATTGAACTGAATTGAATTTTAATTGAACTGAGAGAGAGAGAGAGAGGTAGTAAACACGTCTTAATATTGCTACCCTGAGGAGCAGAATTCCTCCTCCACCTCCTCATTTTCCTCCTCCTCGTACACCACTCCTAATTTCTTCTTCTACTTCGTCTTCTTCCTCTTCCTCCTCCTCCTCCTCCCCCTCCTCCTTCTTTATAATGTTCTTATTCTTTTTCTTTGCCTTTTTATTTTCACAATCTTCTTCGCTGTTTCCCTTCACTATTTCAATTCAAATTCAACCCACAATGTTCAAAATTCAATCAATCAATCTTCAAGCAAAGCCCAAACTCCACACCCAGTTTTGTTCAATTTCGTTAAGTATCTCCGCCATTACATCGCTCACAAACACAAAAAAGTTCACTCACAGTTTTCACATTCATTCCATAGAGTTCAAATTTTATTCACACCATCTACATGCAAAATTCCATCTCCCCACCAAGTTATGTTCAATTCTGTTCATCCGTTCAGCTATAACATCGCTCACAAACACAAAAAAGTTCACTCACAGCTTTCACATTCATTCCATAGAGTTCAAATTTTATTCACACCATCTACATGCAATATTCAATCTCCTCACCAAGTTTTGTTCAATTTTGTTCATCCGTTCAGCTACAACATCGCTCACATGCACACAAACAAAAGAAAACAAAAGATGGGGAGATGGACAATGGCGCCGAAAACAATAGCCCCGCCGACCCCCCCCCTCCGTGACCTTTCATTTTTTTACACATCGCGAATTCTCTCTCTCTCTCTCTCTCTCTCTCTCCCTATTTACATATTAATTTATCTATCTACTCCACACAACTCTGAGAGAGAGAGAGAGAGAGAGAGAGAGAGAGAGATGTAACCCTTCTTCTCTCTCCCGTAATTAAGTTATTAAGGATGGGACGTAAATAGAGTGAGTGAGAGAGAGAGAGAGAGAGAGAGAGAGAGAGAGAGAGAGAGAGAGATGTAACCCTTCTTCTCTCTCCCGTAATTAAGTTATTAAGGATGGGACGTAAATAGAGTGAGAGAGAGAGAGAGAGAGAGAGAGAGAGAGAGAGAGAGAGAGAGAGAGAGAGAGAGGGAGAGGGAGAGAAAGGCTTATATGTAATTTATGGTAATGAGGTCATGCATAGTTATGGGCAAATTAGCAATCTCTCTCTCTCTCTCTCTCTCTCTCTCACTCTCTCTCAAGATCGAAGCCATCAAGAGGGGGTAAAAAAGACAAAAAAAAAACGAAAAAAAAAAATGAAAATAAAAATGTTTACCACTGCACGCCCTATTAAATTAGTGACCCCAAGATGGCAACAGCGAGGGGAAGAAAATTTCGAGAAAAGACGAAAAATCAAATTATATCCTTTCAGTTTTAGTATGGATTCTTTTCTTCCTTGTTTCTTCCTTCTGTGATTTCTTTCTTTCCTTCCTTCCTTCTTTTCTTTCTTCCTTCCCTCCTTTCTCTCTCCTTCTTCCATCCTTTCTTTCCTTCTTTTCTCTTCCTTCCATTCTTTATTTCCATCTTCCTTCCTTCTTTTTTCTTCCTTACATTCTTGCTTCCCTTCTTCCTTCCTTCTTTTCTCTCCCTTCCATCCTTTCTTTCCTTCTTCCTTCCTTCCATTCTTTCTATCTTGCTTCCTTCTTTACCTCTTCCTTCCTTTCGTTCATTCTTTCTCTAACTCACTCTGGAGGGAGGGGGAGGGAGCCTTCACGCGGTGGCACTGATATAAGAGATGGTCCACTGCCCTCGTTGGCCCCCCAAATCTCTTACCTTGCTCCCTAGCCCCCTCAGTAAAATAAATAAATAAATAAATAAAATAGCCTGCAGTCCACTGAGTTCAGGTTCAGACGATTTATTTACACCAGAAAAATCTCTCTCCCAGGAAAATATTCAAATAAATAAAATAAAGGCCAGTAAGAAGATGCAGACCTGACACGTAAGTAAATAAATAAATAAAAATAAATAGATGAATTAATAAATGAATAAATCAATCAATGAATAAGCAAATAAATAAATAGGTACATGGATAAATAAATGTCAAAAATACATGAATAAAATAAAATAAATAAATACATAAATACATGAAAGAAAAATAAACACGTAAGTAATTAATACATACAAGAAATAAATAAAGCAAAATAAAAAATACATGAATTAAAAAAAAAATAAAAAAATCAATATAAGAAAACATACATAAAAAAATACATACACCAAAAAAACAAAAATCAATAAAAATAACTAACTAATAATGCAAAATAATATGTTAATTAATGTGGAAGTAATTACGAACTCGAATTTTATTACACCTGTCAAGGGCACACAATATCATTTTTAATCGCATTTTTCCTTAACAAATTCCATTAATTGGCTTAGTCAGGAGTGGCTGGACAGGGGAGGGAAGGGGACGGGAAAGGAGAGGGCGAAGGGAAGGGAAGGGAGAGGGGGATGGGGAAGGGAGGGGAAAGGAGAGAGGAATGAGGGAGGGAGGGGAAGGAAGGGAAGAGGAGAGGAGGTAGGAAGAGGCGGGGGAAGGAAAGGGAAAGGAAGGGGAGATGCTTAAGACAGTGATGTGAGAGAGAGAGAGAGAGAGAGAGAGAGAGAGAGAGAGAGAGAGAGAGAGGTACCGAAATTGACCCCTTGAGGTGTTTATGGCACTGATATCTGGAGTTATTAGATTCTCTCTCTCTCTCTCTCTCTCTCTCCACCCCAAGAGCAATTTCGTCTCATCTGCTTTTTCTTCTTCCTCCTCCTCCTCCTCCTCCTTCTCCTCCTCCTCCGCCTCATTCATTACTGTTTTAACCCACAAAAATATCTATGTATATATAATCGAGAGAGAGAGAGAGAGAGAGAGAGAGAGAGTTACGGTACGTCGCGTGTGATGTTCCGGCAAAACAGAAGCCACACGTTCTCTCTCTCTCTCTCTCTCTCTCTCTCTCTCTAAACCAATTCATCATCCATATCTATCTTCATCTATTTATCTAGTAATGAATTCTCTCTCTCTCCCTCTCTCTCTCTCTCTCTCTCCCTCTATCTCTCTCTCTCTCACACACACACACACACACACACACACACACACAATTTCGTTACATAAAAACTCCATTAAGTATACTGAGAAAACTTTACTATATTTACACCTTCCTCCACAAACACCCACACCCACACCCACAAACCTACACCCACACCCACAAACCCATACCCACACCCACAAACCTACACCCACACCCACACCCACAAACTTACACCCACAGTTACGCTGGTTTATATACTTACACACACGGCCTATGTCGACACGTACACTCATGCTTACACTAGAAACACACACACACACACACACACACACACACACACACACACACACACACACACACACACTGCAGCTAAAAACACACTTCCCCTATTAAGACAGTTTCATGCGCCATTTTTCGAATATTATTTGTTTTCAAAGATAATTACTTTTTTTTATACAATTCTTCCTTTTGACTTCTATTTTATTTATTCTATTTTTTTGGTATTTTTCACTGTGCAAATTGGAACCGACTCCCTGGGCATGAATTAGGCTTCTCTCTCTCTCTCTCTCTCTCTCTCTCTCTCTCTCTCTCTCTCTCTCTCTCTCTCTCTCTCTCTCTCTCTCAAGGGTATGTGTTTGGTTTGATGTGTGTATAGGAAATTTTTGGTGTTTGCTTTCGCTTTCAGTTTTTTAATATTAGTGCTATTATTATTATTATTATTATTATTAGTGGTAGTGGTAGTAGTAGTAGTAGTAGTAGTACACACACACTCTCCAACTCACATACACTCACCCACTCACATACACTCTCATACTCACATACACTCTCCCACTCACATACACTCTCCCACTCACATACACTCACCCACTCACATACACTCTCCCACTCACATACACTCCCGTACTCACATACACTCCCCCACTCACATACACTCTCCCACTCACATACACTCCCCCACTCACATACACTCTCATACTCACATACACTCTCATACTCACGTACACTCTCCCACTCACATACACTCTCCCACTCACATACACTCCCCCGCTCACATACACTCTCCCATTCACATACACTCATCCACTCACATACACTCATCCACTCACATACACTCTCCCACTCACATACCTTTGACCTAACCTACCCATGTGAGGAAGGGGAGGGGGAGGAGGGAGGGGGTAAGGAGGTGAGGGGAGGGGGAAAAGGGGAGGGGAAGGGAGGGGGAGGGGGGAAGGTAATTTCAGGTGCTATCAAGTTCTTCTCTTTGATCTTCGGGGAGGAGGAGGAGGAGGAGGAGGAGGAGGAGGAGGAGAAGAAGGAGGAGGAGAAGGAGGAGGAGGAGGATTACATAGGATTACATAGGAAAGCAAACAGCAACAGACCTTATGGTCCTTTCGAGGCTGCTTGTTACAGAGAAAACTAGGAGGAGGAGGAGGAGGAGGAGGAGGAGGAGGAGGAGAACAATAGACTTTCTTTTTTCCCTCCCCCCTCCCCCTCCCCTCTCTTTTATTGGCACAATTGCTCTCTCTCTCTCTCTCAGGCCCGAACATCTGGAATAAATTTAAAATAATTACTAATCTCTTGATCTTAATGTAATGAGAGAGAGAGGGAGAGAGAGAGCTAATTTACCCATAACTATGCATGATCTCATTACCACAAATTACATATTAGCCTTTCTCTCCCTAATTACCTCTCACCCTTTTACTTAATTACGAGAGAAAGAAGAGGGGCTAAATCTCTCTCTCTCTTAATATATACCGGTACCTATCTCTCTTCATATAACTCGAGTATCTCTCTCTCTCTCTCTCTCTCTCTCTCCCTCTCTCTCTCTCTCTCTCTCCAATCTTCCTTCCCCCAATCCAATCACTTAATCAAACTCTTTTTAAATAATCTTCAATCTAATTACGCTATTCATTCATCCCAACTTTTTATCTCCCTAATTAAATCTTTCAATGGGTCTAATTTTGAGGGGATTCAAGTCAAAATTTTCATCGTCTGGAAAATTTTGAGAGAGAGAGAGAGAGAGAGAGAGAGAGAGAGAGGGAGAGAGAGAGAGAGAGAGAGATGATTTTGGTGAACGGATGGTGGTGGTGGTGGTGGTGGTGGTGGTGGTGGTGGTGGTGGTGGTGGTGGTGGTGATGATGATGATGATGATGATGATGATGATGATGATGATGATGATGGTGATGATGATGATGATGGTGGTGGTGGTGGTGATAATGATGATGGTGGTGGTGGTGGTG
>NC_137018.1:52312276-52319776 GCF_032717465.1 Coenobita brevimanus | reverse complement strand
GGTAGGTAGATAGATGGACAGATCGACAGGCAGGTAGGTGGGTAGGTAGGTAGGTAGGTAGGTAGATAGATGGACAGATCGACAGGCAGGTAGGGGGGTAGGTAGGTAGAAATTTGGGCACGCAGGTAGGTAGGTAGGTACGCAAGATGCTGGTAGGTAGGTAGACAGGCAGGTAAGTACAGTAGGCAGATATGTAGGTAAGTAGGATGTTCGCTGGCTGATTCGATAGTAGGTATGTAGGTAAGTAGGCTAGGATGTTCGCTGGCTGGTTGGATAGTAGGTATGTAGGTAAGTAGGCTAAGTACATAGCTATAAACAGATAAAGACAGATAAACAGATAGATAGACAGACACAGACAAAAACAATATAATAGTCACCGCATAAATCAAAGCCTCAAAAACAATAACAAAGAAAACGAGAAGGCAACCGTTTTCTATGTCATCTTCCTTTTCTCAAAAATGTTCGCGCAAAATTCAAACAGACTTTTCGTTCAGATTGGGAAAGATTTTGGTAACAAGAGAGAGAGAGAGAGAGAGAGAGAGAGTTCATTAAACCCTCTCGCTACACTGGCTCTCTCTCTCTCTCTCTCTCTCTCTCTCTCTCTCTGTTTTAATAAAGCTTTTTGAACTCACCTGTTTGTGGTCTTGTGTACCTGAGCCTACAGTATGTATGCATGTGCGTATATATGTGTGTGTATGTATGTATGTATATATGAATGTATGTATGTATGTGTATGTATGTATGTACTGTATGTATGCATGTACGTACGTGTATATCAATGATTGTGTGTGTGTGTACAGTATAAATGAATGTATGTATGCATGATGTATGGACGGTATGTATGTATATATGAATGTGTGTATGTATGTATTTCTGTTGCACTATGGATTTTTTTCCTGTGTGCGTGTAAGAAAATATGTATGAATGTATGAATGTATGTATGTATTTTTAACGTGTACATATATAAAACTATGCATATATGAGTGACCTAAAAACGACATGCACAATTAATTATGTTTGTATATACAGATAGACAGAACTTTTAATTATCTATCGGTCTATCTATCTATCTCCGTATCTATCGGTCTATCTATCTATTTATGTATCTATTTCTCAACCCGTATTATAATTTATGATCAAAGTTCCCTTCTTCCCTCTGTGCATAAACTCCTTTGCCTCGATAATCTTTTCTCTCCTCCCCTTCCTCCCTCCTCTTCCTTCTCCTCCTCCTCCTCTTCCTTCTCCTCCTCCTCCTCCACCCCCTCCTCTTCCTTCTCCTCCTCCTCCTCCCCTCTCTCATATTTCTCTGCCTATATTAAAGCTTTTCTTGATAATTACCTCCTTCTCTCTTACCTTACCCTCCATAATCTTCTCTCCTCCTCCTCCTGCTCTCCCTCTGTAATCTCTCCTCCTCTTCCTCAATAAATCTTCTCTCTTCCTCTCCCTGTATAATCTTCTCCTCCTCCTCCTCCTTCTGTTATTGATCTCTTTCTTTTTTTCTTTTCTTCCTCGTTGTTGTGGTCGCTGTTATCATCATCATCATCTTCCACTTTTCTCCTCCACGTAACTTTACCTCCCCCTCCATCCCTCCCCCCCTCTCTCTCTGCCTCTCATCTTTCCCCAGTATCCGTCACATAATCTCTCACCGTTCCCTTGGTATATTTTCGTGCCTCTCTTCTCTGCATTGTGTAACTCGCTCAAGATGTTGTTTTGGACGTGAGCCTTTCATCTGGCTGAAATATATATCTTGTTATGAGGATGGTAAATTCATTCTTTATCGTTCACACACGCAAACACACACACGCTAGCACAGACACATACATACATATACATACATATATATATATATATATATATATATATATAGATATATATATATACTATATATATATATATATATATATATATTTTATTTATATATAGTTTATATATATATATATATATATATATATATATATACACACACACACACACATATATATATATATATATATATATATATATATATATATATATATACACACACACACACACATATATATATATATATATATGGTTACATATTTATATGTACACACACACACACACACACACACACACACACACACACATATATATATATATATATATATATATATATATATATATATATATATATATATATATATATATACATATATATATATATATATATATATATATATATATATATATATATATACACACAATGATCCATATACACATTCACACAAGCACAGGTTAACTCATACATACATACATACATACATACATGTAAGGTCAGTAATTATAAAACACTAAATAACTCTCTCTCTCTCAATACTCAGGAACCTTCTCATTACTACATGCCTCGATCCCCCCTTCTGTCTGTCTGTCTGTCTGACTGTTTGTCTGTCTCTGTCTCTGTCTGTCTGTCTCTCTCTCTCTCTCTCTCCCCCACATATTACCACCACTACGATATCCAGGACAATCTGGGCTCTCATACACACGCTTCAACACACCGCCATAAACATCCTGCAGAAAAAAACATTACCCGGATGAGAGAGAGAGAGAGAGAGAGAGCGAGAGAGAGAGAGAGAGAGAGAGAGAGAGAGAGAGAGACGCAGATACTGAAGACTGACAGAGATAGGTAGATAGATGGACAGATAGACAGAAAGGAACCGGTAGATAGATAAACTGAGATAGGTACCGGTATTCGGATAGATGGAAAGAAAGATAGATAAAGTGAGTGAGTGAGCGAGTGAGTTGTGATATATATCCTTATTATGTATCTCTACGTACATTTTGGAGGTCAGACTGTGCTAAGATGTACTAAGGAATGTACTAAAATGTGCTATCCTTTTATTTAGCGTTGTGTGGAGGGGTGAGAGGGGTGAAAATGTAGGCTACTCTTGATCTTTTAAGTACCGGTACTTGTGTGATGTGCTGTGCTGGGATGTGCTGTGTTGGGATGTGTTGTGTGATGTGCTGTGTCGGGATGTGCTGTGTTGGGATGTGCTGTGTTGGAATGTGCTGTGTTGGGGTGTGTTGTGTGATGTGCTGTGTTGGAAGGTGCTGTGTTGGGATGTGCTGTGTTGTGTTGGAAGGTGCTGTGTCGGGATGTGCTGTGTTGGGATGTGCTGTGTTGGGATGTACTGTGTTGGGATGTGCTGTGTTGGAACGTACTGTGCTGGAACGTACTGTGCTGGGATGTGCTGTATTGGAATGTGCTGTGTTGGAATGTGCTGTGTTGGAATGTGCTGTGTTGGAATGTGCTGTGTTGGAATGTGCTGTGTTGGAATGTGCTGTGTTGGAATGTGCTGTGTTGGGATGTGCTGTGTTGGGATGTGTTGTGTTGGGATGTGTTGTGTTGGGATGTGCTGTGTTGGAGTGTGCTGTGCTGGAATGTGCTGTGTTGGGATGTGCTGTGTTGGGATGTGCCGTGTTGGAATGTGCTGTGTTGGAATGTGCTGTGTTGGAATGTGCTGTGCTGGAATGTGCTGTGTTGGAATGTGCTGTGTTGGAATGTGCTGTGTTGGAACGTGCGTGTTGGAATGTGCTGTGTTGGGATGTGCTGTGTTGGAATGTGCTGTGCTGGAATGTGCTTACTTTGCTACCTTCCTCACGTGATATAGTGTTAAAATATCTGTTAAACTTATCCCCTATAACTCTATTCTCGCCGATTTAAGAAGCTACCTAACACCTTCTCCTAACCGATTTACTCTCATGACATTTCACTGTCCTTTTCTGTTACATAAATCCTTCCCATATCGCCACACTCTTTCCTCTTCTGTTACAAAAATCCTTCCCATATCGCTCTCTTGTTACATAAATCCTTCCCATATCGCCATACTCTTTCCTCTTCTGTTATATAAATCCTTCCCATATCGTCACACTCTTTCCTCTTCTGTTAAATAAATCCTTCCCACATCGCCATACTCTGTATACAATAACGTACAGAGGGTTATTAATCAGCCGTACCCATAAATAAATCGCTAAGGTACAGGTGTTAGGGAGCTTCCTTAACCGACGAGAATGCGGGGCCCAGACGATTTTTTAAGACAGTAAGAATATAATAAACAACACGACATCGGATTAAAAGAAAAAAAACAAAAAAACAAAGGCTGAATGCTGGTGTATCGGCGTGGAGTTCCGGGGAGTGGAGTGGACGGGGGTAGTGGGGGGCGAGACAGGGGCTTCATTGGCGGTACTCAGACGTAATTGGATTGGCGTGATGATGGCGATTTGCATTACTAATCAAGCACAGGTGAGGCGGATAAGTGCACGAGGGTAATTTAATACTACCGTCCTGACCTTATAAGCTAATGGCAGACTGCAATTACCCAGACAATTACTGTTATACATCTATCTTATCTAACTATCTATCTATCTACATATAATGACAAGAAAGGTAAATATAAACAGACATTTAATGTGTGCAGGTGTTTGTATGTATGTGTATATATAGATAGATAGATACCTTTTCATGTCTCTAAAAATGTTTCTAACCCAGCTAAATATGTGTCCACCTTCCTACCTACCTACCTACCTACTAATCTACCAATTCTCCGTCTACGAGTACCTTTCAATCAGTCTACTTATCTATCTATATTCCTATCTATCTATCTTTCAATCTACAAGTTCATCCATCGGTCTCTCTATCTTAACTCATCCATCAATCTATATCTAAAATTCATCAATATTTGTCTACTTACTTACCTACTTATCTATCTATCTACCCAACTACCCATCTATCTACCACCCCGACTCCTGATCACAAACATGATCTACGGCCTCGAAAAAGACAAAAAATTAAAAAAACACGACCCCCATCCCAAAAACAAACACATAAATCACACTCCTTGTCAGTTCCTTTTCTTCCACCTGTCGTGAGAGAGAGAGAGAGAGAGAGAGAGAGAGAGAGAGAGAAACTTCAGTCACAGGGGGTTTGATCTCACGTTCGCTAAAATAACATCACATAAAATTCCACTCCCTTAATTCACCTCCACCATCGCTAAAATATATTCCCTCAAATAGTACCCTGCGTTTATGTAATTTATTGTACTCTCGAAATTACAGCACATCTCTTTATAAACTGGTTAGTGTTTTGTAATATGCTGTAACCTTCAAACTGCTACTTTATGTAATGCTAATCGTAACCTGTAATATCCTGTAACCTTCACAGTATTACATAAG
The DNA here is from genome assembly GCF_032717465.1 of Coenobita brevimanus. Lineage (NCBI taxonomy): Eukaryota > Metazoa > Arthropoda > Malacostraca > Decapoda > Coenobitidae > Coenobita > Coenobita brevimanus. The sequence goes on along the minus strand of NC_137018.1, from coordinate 52,314,583 downwards.
CACTTTTTGTAATCCTTCCTCTCCTGTAATGTCATGTTTAGTACTCTTTAAACTCATTCTGTACAAACCAATTACTTTTATACCGCCTTGCACTTTTGTAATGTCATAATCTGTACCCCGGAAACTTATACTGCCGGATTTACTAGACCTCTCTCTCTCTCTCATGCCTAAAAGTACAACGGTTTAAAAGACCTCTCGGTTAGTAAGTTTGTGTGTGTGTGTGTGTGTGTGTGTGTGTGTGTGTGTGTGTGTGTGTGTGTGTGTGTGTAAGTTTGTGTGTGTGTGTGTGTGTGTGTGTGTGTGTGTGATATTAGCACCTGACGACTACATTAAGCTAAAGGCCCTGGCAGCATAACGCTAAAAGCTAATTCACTTTACGCCTTCTGATGCCATAAACTCACTCACTCTCACTCTCTCTCTCTCTCTCACACACACACTAATTACAAGACCAGCGATATATTTTGCCATAAACTCCACGGTCCCCACAAGCCACATTTCACTACCTCCACAGATAGGGATGGATTATGCTTGTTGGTGACAGTTCTAGAAGTGAGACAGGATGGACACTCTCTCTCTCTCTCTCTCTCTCTCTCTATCTATCTATCTATCTGTATGTGTAAGATGTAGGAATGACATAAAATAGGATGTGTCGTTTTTAATGTTTGGTATAATGATGATGATACTAACGATGTAAATAATAATAATAATAATGATAATAATAATAATAATAATAATGATAATGACGATACCAGATACGATAATGATATAGAAACGCGCCCTTCAATTAGAGCAAATTAAGTATACGGCTGTGCAACGGGGCGTCAACAGAAGATTCAACAATGCTAATGAAATATATGGATTTTTTTCCCCCCGAATTTACACACATATGAAGAAGGAAAAAAAACAATGAGGCGTCTGAAGAACTGAATTTGAGAGAAGACTTTTTTTTTGGGGGGAGGGGGAGGAGTGTTATATTTTTGGCAATTTGTGTGTGTGTGTGTGTGTGTGTGTGTGTGTGTGTGTGTGTGTGTGAGAGAGAGAGAGAGAGAGAGAGAGAGAGAATATACTGTATGTATGTATGTATATAATGCATGCCTTACTATTTTCATTCAGCTTTTTTTTTTTTCATTTTCTATTTTTGCTGTCTTTTATTTACTCTAGATCCCTCTCTTTAATTTTCTTTCTTTTTTAATTATTTCTCCCACTGCCTAATTAACCTCTCAATATCCCCACAGCAGTGAAGCAGGTAACGAAGCATCCACCTTAGGCCTGCTGATGAAAAAGCTAATTCTAAATAAAATATAAATAGATGTAGATTTATTAGGCAGGTATATAGATAATGAAGAACAGTGAAAAGGTAAGGAATTTCGCACAGAGTAAGTGAATAACCGCCCAAAATTAAATGAAAAAAATGAAAAACTAATCATGAAGAACATTTTAAACCTTCAGGGAAAAAAAACCCGACAGAGGATAAAAAAAAAGTGACAATTATTTTCGTTTGAAATAAATGAATAACTAGGTAAATAAAAAAAAATCAATAACGAAAATATATATTATCTGTGAAAAAAAAACGGTAAATCAAAATCCATAACGAAAACATTATGATTGAAAAAAAAGAAAATAAAAAATAAATAACAAATCAATAACGAATAAATTACATCAGCGAAAAAAAGGCAAATAAAAAAATCATACCAAGAATTCTGCATCAATAAAAAATTGTTAATAAAAAATAAATAAAAAATAAAACGAATAAATTACATCACCGAAAAAGGCAAAAAAAAAAAAAAAAAAAACGAAAATATCACATCAATGAAAAAAAAGTTAATAAAAAATAAATAAAAAATAAAACACGAATAAATTACAGCACCGAAAAAAGAAAAAAAAAAAAAACGAAAATATTACATCAATAAAAAAGGCAAATAAAAAAATTAAGAAAAAAAATATTAAACCACTGAAGAAAAATTAAAAAATCATCAAAAATATCATCAAAAAATTCGTATACACACTCTCACTCGCTCAAACGCACTTCGAGGGAGAGAAATCTGTACAAAATTTAATATTCAAGGGAGACGGAAAATACGAGTGCCATCAATACGACCCGGATTTAATATTGCGAGGTAATAAATCCGTTGCGTAAGGCGGATTTATTAGATTATTAATTAGGTGGGAGAGTGACCCGTAATTGGTAGTTAGGAGGGAGATAGTGACCCGATTCGACCCGGCTGCGTATCTCGCTGGCTAATTAACTCTTTGGGATGGTGCTGGGGAGCCTTCGCGTGATGGTACTGATATGAAAGGGCGGCGGAG
>NC_137018.1:52302276-52307276 GCF_032717465.1 Coenobita brevimanus | reverse complement strand
TAGTGCTGTCTTCCGGTCTACCTGCGCCATTTACCAGTAATTAAAGGTGAATTAATTCTTCCCTCACGCCAGCCATCCACTCACCCGACGTAGCGCTGCCTTCCGGTGACTAAGTCTGATAAGTAGAATGATTCGTGCAATCCTGGAAATCATTTACTACGCTGGGTGGTAACCATATAACCGAACGACACTTTGTGGTTTGATGGGTTAAGGGGCCCCAAGGGTTTACACCTAGACACGGGATTTTCGTGAATTTACTGATCACAAAATGCTGCTCAGGGTCGTGAGAGGCTGGTCAACTCCCCCTTAAATTTCGGAACTTATTAGCCTAGCCCCGGACACCTACGCTCTTGATGAGGTAAAAAATAGATTGGAGGACAGATAGATACAGTCGCTCAATTTGTGTGTGTGTGTGTGTGTGTGTGTGTGTGTGTGTGTGTGTGTGTGTGTGTGTGTGTGTGAGAGAGAGAGAGAGAGGCTCACAAAGAGGAGTAATTGATAAAGTAAATGACAAAGGCAAGGAAGGAAAAGAAAGAAAAAAACGTGAGCAAACAGACGTGAGAGGATGAGGGAATGCTGGAGTGTGTGTGGGGGGGGAAGCGAGAGTGGAGGGAAGACGGGAAGATGAGGGGAGAGAAAGAAGACAAGAGGGGAAGAGAAGGGGAGAGGAAGAAAAGGAATAAGGAAAAGATAGACATAGTTGGCAGGGAGAAGGGGAACAGACAACAGGAATTGTGAATGTAGAAATGAATAACTCGAGAGGGTGAGAAGTGAGAGAAGAGGATATGTGAGAGAGAGGAAGTATGTAAGAGAGGGAATATGTGAGAGAGGGTAAGATGTGAGAGAGAATATGTGAGAGAGAGGGAGCAACAAGCCGACAAGGAAGCACCAAACACACCCTATTTAAGACAAGCCTGAAGTAATTTGACGTCTCGCTTTATATATGTGTTTTTCGGGTCAATGAACAATATACCAAGTGGACGCCTTATATATTCTACTTTTGGAGGGTGGGGGGAGCTTCAGGTGTGGGCGGCATTTCCTGGGATTAAAGGATTACCGGGATAAATCCGGATATATGAGGGATTAGTAAAAGACTAAGCCTGATCATCTAATAAATCCTCTCAGTGTATCTATCTATTTATGTCAGTATCAATCTACCTACTTACCTACCTATCTATCTGTCGACCTTTCTATCTACCTGCCTACCTATCTATCTGTCGATGCATCTATCTACCAACCCATCTATCTATCTACGCATCCACCTATCTATCTGTCGAACTATTTCTATATCTATCGACCTACCAATCAATCTATCTATCCATCTACCAACCTAAATACCTACTCCATCTATCTATCTACCAATCCATCTATCTATCTACTCACTCCATCTATTTCCACGAATCCTTTACGTCCGCGTTCTCTCTACATCGCTTCCGTAATAATGTTTTCATTTTTATCATCTTTTCCTTCCTACTCCTCTTTTAATTAACTCTCTCTCTCTCTCTCTAATTTTCATATTTCAGTTTATTACTTTCATTTTTATCTTTACCATCCTACTCTTAATAAACCTCTCTCTCTCTCTCTCTCTCTCTCTCTCATTTTTTTGTCTTGAGATACTGACCTGTAACCAGATAAAAAAAAAACTCGATACCATTTTTGTCCAGGTAGATACAGATAGATAGATAGATAGACAGAAATCGATAGATACCCATGGATAGACATATTTTGATACGACACGGATAGACAGACAGACAGACGGACAGATATTGAGTCAGACAAGCATATAACTGACAGACAGAGACAGAAACAGAGAGACAGTTAAGCATAAGCGCTGTCATCATCTCTCTCGTACAATATTCAAGTTCCTACGATACCTCTACGATCACTCAAGTTACGATAAATTATTCTCGTAGTTAGGACAATCCCTCCCAGCACGACAATCCACACTTACGATCATTCTGGCAGTTACGACCACTTCTACGATACTCTGGGACACCGCTATCGTAGTTACAATCCCTCCCCCCCCACACACATTTGCGATACCCTACCCTGAGAAAGCAATTACGATACAGAGTAACAAGGTATCGTTTTTAATATTGCTTTCCCAGGTGGGGGAAATTACTACGGATTCTCAGAGTCTCCTACGTTACCTCTCTCTCTCTCTCTCTCTCTCTCTCGTGTCTGGCTTAGTTCACTTCCAACTGCGAGACAGATAGACTGATGGATAGACAGATACATAAATAGAGAGAGAGAGAGAGAGAGAGAGAGAGAGAATTAACCTCTTCCATAATCTTTCAATCTTTTATTCATAATTTTCTACCATTTACACTAATTCTCATCCCATCTATTTATTTATCTATTTTCTATCTATTCCCTATGTACATCTATCTATTTATCTATTTTCTATCTATTCCCTATGTACATCTATCTATTTATCTATTTTCTATCTATTCCCTACGTATATCCACCTGTTTTCTATCTATTCCCTACGTACATCTATCTATTTAGGCTATCTATTCTCTATCTATTCCCTACGTACATCTATCTGTTTATCTTCTCTCTGTTTCCTATCTATCACTTCACCACATCCAGTATTTTCCCGCCCTCCTTCCTTCCTCAATAACACCGCTTTACATAACCGATAATTAGGCTCAGATTAAATACCCCTCGCATCTGAGCCTGTCTCGAGGGGTTCAATTAGCTTCCAAAGACTATAATTAATCTTCCCCTATCATCGGGGCTAATGATCTCGCTCCGCTAATCACACGGCGCTATTAAAAACTTGGCGGTTACGTGAGTCGGGTTTAGGGAGCGGCGCCTGTGTTGTTGTGCCTAAGAACATGATTTATCTCCGCTCCACGTAACCCGTTACTGGTTTCAAAGGAGAATGGGATACGTTACCTTCGTTGTTTCGTTATCTTCGTTATTTGTTTAGTTATCTTCGTTATCTGTTTCGGATACGTTACCTTCGTTGTTTCGTTATCTTCGTTATTTGTTTAGTTATCTTCGTTATCTGTTTCGTTATTTTCGTTACCGTATGTATTTCGTTGTTTCGTTATCTTCGTTGTTTCGTTATTTTCGTTATGTTTCGTTATCTTCGTTACCGTATGTATTTCGTTATCTGTTTCGTTATTTTCGTTACCTGTTTCGTTATCTTCGTTATCTGTTTCGTTATCTGTTATCAAATGGACATATTATTCTTATCTCTACGTTATTCATTCAAAGGAGATGGGGCTTCGTTATCTGTTTCATTATCTGTTTCGTTATCTCTTTCGTTATCTGTTATCAATCTGACTTATTTTTATCTCTATTATCTCTCTGTTAAGGATTCAGTTACACTAATGACCAAGGAGATTCAGTGAGTTTCAAAGGAATAGATTAAGTGTACTTTCTCAAAACGAGGCTTCTAAACAAATCATCCGTACCGATTTATTCTTTCGTGATATTTACCAAAGGAAGCTAGTCTTTTCTCCTTTTTCGAATTTATTTATTTATTTATTTATTTTCTTCCTACTAATTCTCCTCGCCATGACCTCACGTATTTATTTTCGAGCCGACTGTTTTCAAAATTACTCTGCGTCTGTCATATCGGGGGGTAACAAAATAAAAGTTCTTCAGAATTTCAATTTTCCGTCTTTAAAATGATGGTTAGCCTAAAAAAAAAATATATATTATAGAGGCACCAAGAGAGAGAGAGAGAGAGAGAGAGAGAGAGAGTCAGAAATGTAAATGCCATGAAATTGCTTGGAAATATTCCTTCTCGTCATTTTTTAGAACTATTCACGTATTTTCACACACACACACACACACACACACACACACACACACACACACACACACACAATGAAATAGTAGAACTGTATAATTAATGTACTTTCTTGTGATGATGATGATGATGATGATGAAAAAGACTATGAGGATGATAACGATACTATAAAGACGATGACGATGATGATGAGGATGAAGATGATAACGATGCTGTCAAGATAAGGATGGTACAGATGACGATAAGGACAACGAAAAAGACGACAATAATGATGACGATGAGAAACAGAAGAGAGAAAAAGCAGGAAAAAAAGAAAAAATAAATAAATAAAATACTGCGGACAGAAAAACAGAAAAAAAAAAGAAAGTTATGCTAAGGCGCGGCAGTCATTGTGGTGCTGACGTATAAACACAACAGGGAATTTTACTCAGAGATGTCGCATTTTAAATTTGGAGTAAGTCGGGTGAAAATGGTCGGTTTTATGCCCGTTTAAAATTTTAGACCCGACCCACCTGACATTGATCCCCCTTATGCTAACTGGGGGGTGACGCCCCTGGTGTAATGAGGCATGTTATAGGATGCAGATTTGAAAGATGCAAATTTAGGTTTTAAATTTGAATTGAGTTATGGCGAAAAAACGATTTTCACCCGTCCCCCCCCCCTTTTTTTTTTTTTTTACATTTTTGGGCCTACAGTACAGCCTGAGCCTTGGCCCACATTTTAATCAGGCGGTCAGAAGGTCATAGCCCATCATCCCCGAAATTTTAGTCAAAATCGCACCGGTAGTTTTTGCGTAAAGTTGTTCACAGACAGACAGACAGACAAACAGAAAAACCGAGTGAAAACAATACCCGTCCCCAAGCCCCTCCATGGCGGGGGCGAGTAAAAAAAAAAAAAAAAAAAAAAAAGAAGAGAGAGGATATTCAAGAAAACGGGCGAGGGGACACTGAACAATATCTGCCAAAGTTATGTTGACGTTGACATAAAAGACGCCAAGTGTGTGTGGGAAGGGATATTGGACCTGACGAGGGAATGAAAGGGTAGGGATCTCTCTCTCTCTCTCCTCGCTATATACAGCCGCAGGTACACCTACACATAAATTGTACACACACACACACACATAAACAGAGAGAGAGGGAGTGAGAGAGAGGGAGGGAGAGAGAGAAGAACAAGAGGAAAATAAGAAAACTTCCATCTATCCCCTTTCAAACTTCCAGACTTCAATACCTTTCAG
>NC_137018.1:52287276-52297276 GCF_032717465.1 Coenobita brevimanus | reverse complement strand
GGGAAGGAACGAAGGGGGAGAGAGAGAGAGAGAGAGAGAGAATCGGAAGGCAATCTTGCAAGGAAAGTTACGAGAGAGTAAGGAGACAAAAGAAGGGAGGGAGGGAAGGAGGGAGGTAAAGAGGGAGAGAAAGAAGAAGGGTGGGAGGGAAGGGGGGAGAGAAAAGATGGGAGAGAACAATGAAAAGTAGGAAGAAAAACTAAACGAGAGAGAGAGAGAGAGAGAGAGAGAGAGAGAGCCACGTCTGTCCTCAGCATCAAATTGGAACTGAGGGCTAATTACACACACACACACACACACACACACACACACACACACCATTCTATTTATCAAATTATGCAAAACGGAATTATATCAGTGTCAATGCATACAGTATATATGCTACCTTTATCTATCAATTTATATCTATCTGTCTATCTATCTATCTACATCAATCAACATTCACCTATCCATCTTTCTATTTATCTATTTATATCTATCTATCTATCTGCCTATCATATTTATCTATCTACATATATCTGTCTATTTTTATCTATCGCCTGTCTATCAGTTTATCTATCCACCATCATTTATCTATCCTGTCTATTTTCTCATCCATCCATTTTTTTCTGTATCTATCCATCCTCCTCTCCAACCCACCTGTCTATCTATCTATCTATCTATCTATCCCTCCATCTCTTTCCCATTAGTGTCGCCTGTCATTCGTGGAAGTCACTGCTCTCTCTCACTTTCTATCTTTTTTCTCTCTCTTTTTTCTCCCCCTCATTCTTTTTTTTTATTTCTCCTCTCTCTCTCTCTCTCTCTCTCTCTTTATCTTTTCTCACTTTCTCTCTTGCTCTTTTTTCTTTTTTCTCTCTCCCTCACATTCTTTTCTCTCTCCCTCACATTCTCTCCCTCTCTCTCTCTCTCTCTCTCTCTCTCTTTCTTACCTCTAACTCACCTACTTTCTCACTTTCCCGCCACACACTTCTTAATCTATCTTTCTATCTATCTGGCCATCTATATATCTATTACCTATCTATCCATCTGTCTATCCGATCAATGTACCATATCTATCTATCAATCTATCTCCATCTATCTATCTATCTATCTATTTATCAATCTATCTATCTACTAAGCATACTATTCCACCTGCTTATAAAAGAATGAAAGTGAGAGAGAGAGAGAGAGAGAGAGAGAGAGAGAGAGAGTTACCTGGGACAAACACAAGAGGGACGTGTAGGGTGGACAGGTGTGAAATTGAGCTTATAAAGGTGAGTGCAGGTGTGTGTGTGTCTCTCGCTCTCTCATTTGGTCCACTGATTATCTTTCTATCTTGCCCACTCCAATCCCTCTCTCTCTCTCTCTCTCTTTCTTTCCTCCTCTTTAACCTTCCTTCTAGTACTGTCTTTTCTTCTATCTATCCCAATCACGCCCACTTCTATCCCTCTCACTCCCACTACCATCCCTTTCACTCCTACTCCCATCCTTCTACTCCACTCCCATCCCTCTCATCCCCACTCCCATCCCTCTCATCCCCACTCCCTCCCCTCTCATCCCCACTCCCATCCCTCTCATCCCCACTCCCATCCCTCTCATCCCCACTCCCATCCCTCTCATCCCCACTCCCATCCCTCTCATCCCCACTCCCATCCCTCTCATCCCCACTCCCATCCCTCTCATCCCCACACTCCCATCCCTCTCACCTCCACACTCCCATCCCTCTCATCCCCACACTCCCACCCCTCTCATCCCCACTCCCATCCCTCTCATCCCCACACTCCCATCCCTCTCATCCCCACACTCCCAACCCTCTCATCGCCTCTCCCACCCCTCACACCCCCACTCCCAACCCTCTCATCCCCACACTCCCATCCCTCTCACCCCCACACTCCCATCCCTCTCATCCCCACACTCCCATCCCTCTCATCCCCACTCCCATCCCTCTCATCCCCACTCCCATCCCTCTCATCCCCACTCCCATCCCTCTCATCCCCACTCCCATCCCTCTCATCCCCACTCCCATCCCTCTCATCCCCACACTCCCACCCCTCTCATTCCCACTCCCATCCCTCTCATCCTCACTTCCATCCCTCTCATCCCCACACTCCCACCCCTCTCATCCCCACTCCCATCCCTCTCATCCCCACTCCCACCACTCTCATCCCCACACTCCCATCCCTCTCATTCCCACTCCCACCCCTCTCATCCCCACTCACATCCCTCTCATCCCCACACTCCCACCCCTCTCATCCCCACTCCCATCCCTCTCATCCCCACTCCCATCCCTCTCACCCCCACACTCCCACCCCTCTCATCCCCACTCACTCCCACCCCTCTCATCCCCACTCCCACCCCTCTCATCCCCACTCCCTCCCCTCTCATCCCCACTCCCATCCCTCTCATCCCCACTCCCATCCCTCTCATCCCCACTCCCATCCCTCTCATCCCCACTCCCATCCCTCTCATCCCCATTCCCATCCCTCTCATCCCCACTCTCCCACTCCCCGCAACTCTGCCAACTCTGCATATATATGGACTCCCAATGAACACTTCTATAATTATGGAGGGGAGGAGGAGGAGGAGGAGGAGGAGGAAGAGGAGGAGGAGGAGGAGGAGGAGGAGGAGGAGGAATATCCATAAATTTCCACTGTTCCCCTTTCATTACACAACAGACAGGCAGACAGATAGATAGATAGACAGATAGACAGACACAGACAGATTGACAGCCACACACACAGACCAACAGAGGCAGACAGTTAGTTACCCAGACAGACAGGCAGACAGACAAATGCAAGACAAACGTACATACATACATACATACACAGACAGACAGACAGCAAAAAAAAGGGGGGGGAGAGGGGGGAGGGGGTACCCATAATTTCACCCCATAGTCAATAGCGGAAGTAAACAAAAACCAAAAAAAAAATAAGTAAATAAAATACAGAGGTCAACATCCAGAATACGTTCCCAAATTTGCTCTTACTCTCGTCGATTCGGACTCCCTAACAGCTTTTCCTATGCGGTTTATTTTTTGAATGCTGGTTGGTAGAATTTTCTTACTTATGCAGAGTAGATATTAGGCTGATTTAAGAAACACAGAAGGTAACTATATGCAAAATGAATCACTTAGGAAAAGGCGTTAGGGAGCTTCCTTAGCCACTTCACTACGATAAATGAAATCGTCTGAAGTTGCAAATGAGTAAAAATCGTCCTTGGGGTGAGAGAGAGAGAGAGAGAGAGAGCAATAAGAGTGAGGAACATGGAGGTTATAAATGGTGTGTGTGTGTGTGTGTGTGTGTGTGTGTGTGTGTGTGTGTGTGTGTAAGAGAGAGAGAGAGAGAGAAACTGCGGGGTCGTGAGAAAGACCAGACGAAAGAAAGAAATTAAGAAAAAAAAAGAAAGAAATGACCGGTGAGAGAAAAATGTCTTGCAGGCAATTATGGCGACCAATTAGCCTCTTCAGCACGAGGACGTGATTATCGTTATTACTGCCCTTAATTACTCACTGGCCTCTCTCTCTTTCTCTCTCATTAAAGCACCATTCTCTTCAGCTATTCGTGTGCGTGGGTGTGTATTACTCTTTCACTCTCAGCAACCCCCTCCCATCTCCCCCCACTAACCCCCACCTTCTCTCCCTCCTTCAGGTCATCGTGTACCCCACCAAGACCTCCCTTCAGAAAGTCCAAGCCGTGGGGAGCCTCCTGGTGGTGTGGGCGGTCTCCTTCATCCTCGCCCTTCCCAACTTCCTCTGGCGGCGACTTGAGAACCACCACGTCAACCTCCCGGGGCTCGAGATGTTGAGTTTCTGCTTCGAGGACTGGCCGCTGGTGCATGGGAGGGCCTACTACAGCATCCTGGTCATGGTGGTACAATACTGCCTACCCATCGTCACCGTCAGCATCGCGTACGCTAGAATCTGCCGGAAGCTCAAGTATCGTATGACCTCGGACCGATCGCGGAAGGAGGACCTAAGGATGAGGAAGACCCACAAGCTCCTGGTGTCCATCGCCCTCATCTTCTGCCTCTCGTGGCTTCCCCTCAACCTCTATAACGTCGTCGTGGATCTGCACAACCCCTTCGGCAGCGACACGGAGACGATGTTGGTCGTTTACGCGGTGTGTCACATGGCGGGGATGTCGTCGGCCTGCTCCAACCCGCTCCTCTACGGCTGGCTCAACGACAACTTCCGAAAGGAGTTCTTGGAGATCTTCGGCCTCTGCTGTCCCTGCTGTCCCAGACCCAGTGTCCACGTGTCCCGGAGCAGCAGGTAGACAAAAATTCACCTACTTTTCTCCCTACTACCCAGTGTCCACGTGTCCCGGAGCAGCAGGTAGACAAAAATTCATCTACTTTCCTACCTACTACTTCTACTTCTATTGTACTTATGTGAAAATACACGGTTAATACAGTCACCCTTACCCTTCTCATGCTCGGAACAAGTCTAGCATTCTACTTCAACTTACATCAACACATTCTTTGCTTAGCCGGAAGTGCGTTAGGGAAGCCAGTGTTAAAAAATCCAGACCAATCACTTCCTTCAACCACATCCTCTCTTAGCCGGAAGTGTCATGGCGGCCTGGGGGGGGGGTTACAGGCTCCAATAACCATACTTTCTTTAATAACCATACTTTCTTTAATAACTATACTTTCTTTAATAACCATACTTTCTTTAATAACCATTCTTTAATAACCATACTTTAATAACCATACTTTCTTTAATAACCATAATTTAATAACCATACTTTCTTTAATAACCATACTTTCTTTAATAACCATACTTTCTTTAATAACCATACTTTCTTTAATAACCATACTTTCTTTAATAACCATACTTTAATAACCATACTTTCTTTAATAACCATACTTTCTTTAATAACCACACTTTCTTTAATAACCATACTTTCTTTAATCATCACACTTTCTTTAATAACCATACTTTCTTTAATAACCACACTTTCTTTAATAACCATACTTTAATAACCATACTTTCTTTAATAACCATACTTTCTTTAATAACCATACTTTCTTTAATAACCATACTTTCTTTAATAACCATACTTTCTTTAATAACCATACTTTCTTTAATAACCATACTTTCTTTAATAACCATACTTTCTTTAATAACCATACTTTCTTTAATAACTATACTTTCTTTAATAACCATACTTTCTTTAATAACCATACTTTAATAACCATACTTTCTTTAATAACCATACTTTCTTTAATAACCATACTTTCTTTAATAACCATACTTTCTTTAATAACCATACTTTCTTTAATAACCATACTTTCTTTAATAACCATACTTTCTTTAATAACCATACTTTCTTTAATAACCATACTTTCTTTAATAACCATACTTTCTTTAATAACCATACTTTCTTTAATAACTATACTTTCTTTAATAACCATACTTTCTTTAATAACCATACTCTCTTTAATAACCATTCTTTAATAACCATACTTTCTTTAATAACCATACTTTCTTTAATAACCATACTTTCTTTAATAACCATACTTTCTTTAATAACCATACTTTCTTTAATAACCATACTTTCTTTAATAACCATACTTTCTTTAATAACCATACTTTCTTTAATAACCATACTTTCTTTAATAACCATACTTTCTTTAATAACCATACTTTCTTTAATAACCATACTTTCTTTAATAACCATACTTTCTTTAATAACCATACTTTCTTTAATAACCATACTTTCTTTAATAACCATACTTTCTTTAATAACCATACTTTCTTTAATAACCATACTTTCTTTAATAACCATACTTTCTTTAATAACCATACTTTAATAACCATACTTTCTTTAATAACCATACTTTCTTAAATAACCATATCTTTTTAACTCTAACTTGGCCTAAAGCTAACTCTCCATCCTGAATATTGTCTCGTAGCAGTGGAGTAAGACTAAAATAGGATGCTAGTCACGAAGAAGTGCCATGTAAAGGTTGTAGAGCTGTACTGATGTCTTTGCAACTGACCCACGTGAAATAAGCTGCATAAGGACGAAAATCTGGCCCAAGTTAGAGTAAAAAGAGTCAAACTTCCTCCCCCTGTTCTCGAGCAAGTCGGTAAAGAGTAAAAAGAGTCAGTAAAGAAAGCAAAAAAAAGAGTAAAAAGAGTCTGGAAAAAGAGTAAAAAGAGTCGGTAAAGAAAGCAAAAAAGAGTAAAAAGAGTCTGGAAAAGAGTAAAAAGAGTTGGTAAAGAAAGTAAAAAAAAGAGTAAAAAGAGTCTGGAAAAAGAGTAAAAAGAGTCGGTAAAGAAAGTAAAAGAAGAGTAAAAAGAGTCTGGAAAGAGTAAAAAGGGTCGGTAAAGAAAGCAAAAAAGAGTAAAATGAGTCTGGAAAAAGAGTAAAAAGAGTCGGTAAAGAAAGTAAAAAAGAGTAAAAAGAGTCTGGAAAAAGAGTAAAAAGTGTCGGTAAGAAGATTACAAAGGACTATAAAGAGTCGGGAAAAAGAGTAAAAAGAGTCGGGAAAAAGAGTAAAAAGAGTCGGGAAAAAGAGTAAAAAGAGTCGGGAAAAAAAGTACAAAAGAGTAAAAAGAGTCGGGAAAAAGATAAAAAGAGTACAAAAGAGTAAAAAGAGTCGGTAAAGAGTACAAAAGAGTAAAAAGTCGGTAAAAAGCGTAAAATGAGTCCGTAAAAGATCAAAAAGTCAGTAAAAAGAGTCGGTGGAGAGTAAAAAAGAGTAAAAAGTAAAAAAAGTAAAAAAGAGTACAAAGAGTCGGTATAAAGAGTAAAAAGAGTCGGTAAAAAGAGTAAAAAGAGTCGGTAAAAAGAGTAAAAAGAGTCGGTAAAAAGAGTAAAAAGAGTCGGTAAAAAGAGTAAAAAGAGTCGGTAAAATGAGTAAAAAAGAGTCGGTAAAAAGAGTAAAAAGAGTCGGTAAAATGAGTAAAAAGAGTCGGTAAAAAGAGTAAAAAGAGTCGGTAAAATGAGTAAAAAAGAGTCGGTAAAAAGAGTACAAAGAGTCGGTAAAATGAGTAAAGAGTCGGTATAATGAGTAAAAAAGAGTCGGTAAAATGAGTAAAATGGGTCGGTAACAAGAGTAAAAAGAGTCTACCTTCCTCCCCCCAGTTCTCGAGCGAGCCACCCCACGAAGGAGATCAGCTCGTTCCGGTCTCGGCCCCTGCGTTCTCGCCCTGCCGTCATGTTCTCGAAGGGCGGGGCGGCGAACCAGCACACCTGCAACGGGGTGGACCTGCACGAACCGGATGTGACCCTCGTATCTCACCTCGTTGCCACCACCACACTCTGAAGGTGAGGGGAGAGGAGGGAAGGGAAGGGAGGGGAGGGATGGGGAGGGGAGGGATGGGGAGGGGAGGGGAGGGGAGGGGAGGGGAGGGGAGGGGAGGAGAGGGGAGGGGAGGGGAGGAGAGGGGAGGGGAGGGCAGGGAAAGGAGGTGAAGGGAAGGGAATGGAAGGGAGGGGAGGGAAGGGGAGGTAAGGTGGGGTAAGAAGAGGTGAAGGGAATGGAGGTGAGGGGAAGAGGGAGAAGGAGGAGGGTGAGGAGAGGAGGGAAAGGGAGAAGAGGCTGGAGAGAGAAAGGGAGATGGAGAGGGTGAAAAGAAGAGAGAAGAGGAGAGACGATGGATGGAAGGGATGGGATAGGATGGGACGGGAGGAAAAGGGAAGGGCAGGAAAGCGTATGGCTGTGTTAGAATTCTTAGAACACGGGAAAGCAGCTTAGATAAAATTGGAAGAGTACACCCTGCCAACCCAAGACAGCGAAAGGACAACAAGACAAGGTTATATAAGGTTACGTAAGGTCACGGTTGAGGTATTATGTAAGAGGTCGAGGCTTCCCAGGTGCAAAAGGTAGGCTGGATAATTAGATATTAATTAGAGGCAGGTAAGGTGAGATGAGGTGGTGTAATAATATTGGTTGGGTTAATCTGGCTTCATCTGAGGGAACTGGGCAACCCCTTTTGATTAAGCACTAAGTTATGAGGTAGTAATGAGTCTCCTTGGTTATTGTTTATATTACTACTACTACTACTACTGCTACTACTACTACTGTTATTATTATTATTATTATCATTATTATTATTATTATTACTGCTACTACCACTACCACCCACCACCACCACCACTACTACTACTACTGTTACTGCTACCACCACCACTACTACTATTACTACTACTGTTAATGCTACTGCTACTACTACTACTAGTACTATTACTACTACTACTATTACCACCACCACCACTACCACCACCACCACTACTACTAATCCCCACACTTTTTCATCAGCATTTTTTTCAACTTCACTTTTTTCACTGTTCATCTCCAAATCTCAATCCTGGGCAGGTTTTCATCAGTGGGGCTTAATCTTTTCTTATCTCAAAGGAAAATGGGGTAAAAGGCAACAGATTACTCCCTCCTGTTTCTTATCTCTTCTATCGCCTTTTCTTATTCCTCTTCCTCCTTCTCCTCCTCCTCTTCTTCTTCCTCCTCCTCTTATTATTATTATTATTCCTCTTCCTTCTCCTCCTCCTCTTCTTCTTCTTCCTCCTCTTCCTTCTCCTTTTCCTCCCCTTCTTCTTCTTCCTTTTTAGTATTTTTTCCTTCCTACTTTTTCTACCACTACTACTACTACTACTACTACATCTGCTTCTTCTTAGTTTGCCTCCTCCTTCCCCTCCACTTTTTCTTTTCTTATTCTTCTTCCACTACTACTACTACAACTACTACTACTACTACTACTTCTTATATTTCTTCTTCCCTCCAGATGGGGTGTTCTTAGTACTTGCTGTCTCGTACTATCCTCTCTCTCTCTCTCTCTCTCTCTCTCTCTCTCTCCTTATCTAAATTCTCTCCATTTCTTGTTAATGTCTTTCCATCTGTCTTTTTCGCCCCTGACTACTTCCTTTGTTCTCTCTCTCTCTCTCTCTCTCTCTCTCTCTCTCTCTCTCTCTCTCTCCCGTCAGCACTGCGTGGTACTAAACTGGGTAATATTTTGCTGTACATTACACCTCTAAAGTACACTACACTACTCATATTTTCGTCTCTCTCTCTCTCTCTCTCTCTCTTAAGAACACAAGGTCACTAGATGAGTTTGATGTTGACAGAAGGGATGTTGGCAGACTTCTAGGAACGATGATATTTCTAGGAACCAGTCTCTAGTTTATAATCTGGGCCAGACACACAAAAAAGGGTCCACCTGAGAGAGTGATGCGAGGTAAATAAAAAAAAATACATAGATTGTTGTTCTCAAAGGAAGGCCCCGTAACCCACACACACACACACACACACACACACACACACACACACACACACACACATAACACAATATATCACACCACTACACTAAAACACCACTCGACACCACACCAATACACCAAAGCACCACACCACTACACCACACCAATACTTACAATACACCACACCACTACACCACACCAATACTACAATACACCACACCACCACTTCACCACACCAACACCGTACTACAATTCACCACACCAATATACCAAAGCACCACACCACTACACCA
Source organism: Coenobita brevimanus (assembly GCF_032717465.1). Taxonomy (NCBI): domain Eukaryota; kingdom Metazoa; phylum Arthropoda; class Malacostraca; order Decapoda; family Coenobitidae; genus Coenobita; species Coenobita brevimanus. The sequence goes on along the minus strand of NC_137018.1, from coordinate 52,287,783 downwards.
CACCAATACTACAATACACCACACCACTACACCACACCAATACTACAATACACCACACCAATACTACAATACACCACACACCACCACTTCACCACACCAATACCGTACTACAATTCACCACACCAATACCTCAATACAATGCACAAAATTTAATACTCTTCCCTCACCCCCACATCAATATCTCTCTTTTCTGTACTGAACGTCTTGGGTTAAGATGAATGTATGTATGTATGTACCGGGTATGTAAGTATATATGCAAGTACGTGTTATGTATGTACGTATGAGAAACCAGCCACCACTCAAGCGCCCCCAGAAACCTTTCACTGTGCCTATGGTGAAGGACTGAGCTGCGATAGTGTAGTGTATGATGTGAGTACGTAGTGGTGTGGGGGATGCATTATGGTGGTGGAGGGTGCATTGTGGTGTGGGTAGAGCGTAGTGGATTGTTTGTGAGTCGCATTTTGTATTGGTATTGAGGTGTGGAGGCGATTTGTTTGTGGCCACCCC
>NC_137018.1:52274776-52282276 GCF_032717465.1 Coenobita brevimanus | reverse complement strand
CACCCATCAATCATTAGTCAATGCCCATCACGTCCACCACAAAAACTCTACGGATTTCTCCCATCACGTTTCACTACCTCGCATCCACTTTCGGTTCTCCTATCATGAAATACATTTTTAACTTCAAAAACACGAAAAAAAAAAAAAAAAAAAAAAAAAGAATAGCAATGAAAATTCAGAAAAAATGAAATCCAATGACATTAGCAGATGCAAGTAGTGTTTTATCTACTCCCTTGCGGTTCTATATATGACGATATTTATCCGTTTTGTTCAGTCTTTATCTAATATTTTTACGATTAAGCGAACATATATTACTAAGAAGCCAATGGAGAAAAGAGAAATATACTGATATGTGTACAGAGAGAGAGAGAGAGAGAGAGAGTAAAAACAAATGATATACACAGATATAAGATGGTGATAGATACTGACAAGCAGATACAAGTATATATATATATATATATATATATATATATATATATATATATATATATATATATATATATATATATATATATATATATATATTCCTCGTGTAACTTCAAAACATGCTATAATGAGGAGTGAAGCTGTCAATAATATTAATATGATAATTCTGATCACCCTGGAAACGCCAACGATATGGAGCGGAAGTAAAGGGAGGGGAGGGGGAACGGAGGGGAAAGGGGAAGCGAGTGTGTGTGTGTGTGTGTGTGTGTGTGTGTGTGTGTGTGTGTGTGTGTGTGTGTGTGTGTGTGTGTGTGTGTGTGTGTGTGTGTGTGAGGGGAGAGGAAGTAAAGAGAGAACCGAGGAAAGGCAGATGAAGGGAGGAAAAGGCTATAAAGGGGGACGTAAAGAGATAAAGAAGAGGGGGGACGGGGGGAGACAGAGGAGATGAAGAGTTGGAGGAGAGAGAGAGAGAGAGAGAGAGAGAGAGAGAGAGAGAGAAGAATAGGGAAGGGAGCTGGAGAAGAGAGGGAAAGGAAGGAAGGACAGAGGAAGGGAAGGAGGAGGAGGAGGAGGAGGAGAGGGAGAGGAAGGAGGGAAGAGGAACAGAGGGTAGAGGAGGAGTTGGTGGTTAATTATCCCAAGGTTTAATAAGCAGATGACCCCACACCTGCCAGACGTAATTAACCTCAATGACACACCTTAATTACTCACCACGTGCAACTTATCTCCCATAATTACTTCCCACATGCGCCTTAACCCACACTACCTCAGACACAGGTAAACATTAAGCTGAATAAAATCGTCGAATGAAGGAAGGAAGGAAAGAAGGAAGGACAGCAGGGAAGAAGGAAAAAAAAGCATGGAAAAAAGGAAGGAAGGAAGGAGGGAAAGAGGGAAGGATGGATGGGAGGAAGGATGGAAGGTAAGGTAAGGTGAGATTAGGCGAGGTGAGGTAAGGTAAGGTAAAGTAAGGTAATGAAAGGGAAGGAAGGAAAGGAGGGAAAGAAAGGAAGGAAGGAAGGAGGGAAGGATGGATGGAAGGATGGATGGAAGGTAAGGTGAGGTGAGGTAAGGCAAGGTAAGGTAAGGTAAGGAAAGAAAAAGAAGGACAGGAAGGAAGGAAGGAAGGAGGGAAGAGAAGGAAGAAAGGGACAGACAGCCCTCATTAACCCCTTCATTCCTGCAGATGTCCTAACCTCAACAAAATTAATAGATAATAATAATAATAATAATAATAATAATACCGTAATAACAACAACATTACCAACAACGAAAACAAGAACAACATCAATAATAATAATAATAATAATAACAACAATAATAATAATAATAATAATAATAACACCAGCACTAACCCTCGCAACACCCTTCCCTGTCTCTCAAAAATTAAAGCCATCAGAGAAAATACCAGAACCAATCACCGATAAGAATAAGTGCTAATCACGAAGAAGTGTTCCCCAGGGCAGGTATGCTTTAATTAAGGTCAGGTGAATACTTTTATATGGGAGGAAAATGGAGGATTGAACAAGGGGAGGATACTTATGTGCGTGTACACATATATACTGTATATAGACAGACATGTATAGACAGAGATAAACACACACACACACACACACACAGAAAGAGAGAGAGAGAGAGAGAGAGAGAGAGAGAGAGACAGACAGACAGACAGAGAGACAGAGACAGAGACAGACAGACAGACAGACAAACAGACAGACAGAAATAATTTGACTGAGATACATGGAGAGAGAGAGAGAGAGAGAGAGAGAGAGAGAGAGAGAGAGAGAGAGAAATACATAGATAGATGCAAATAGATATATAGATAGACAGACTTAGAGACAGACAGAAAAATGTTATATTCAGTTCTCATCAAATATGCCTTGTCTACACTTCGCCCTCTTTTCCAATTAATAACAGGAAATGGCTTTGACAGGGGGAATGTTTGGTGAATCTATCTATCTATCTGTCTATCTAGCTCTCTATCAGTCTATCTAACCATCTCTGCTTGAAATGGCTCTGATGGGGAGAATGTCTGGTGGTATCTATCTATCTATCTATCTAGTGTATCTATCTATCTGTTTGTCTATCTATCTAGCTGTCTATCAGTCTATCTATCTAACGATCTCTGCTTGAAATGGCTCTGATAGGGAGAATGTTTGGTGGTATCTATCCATCTATCTAGTGTATCTATCTATCTATCACTTTCTATCTAACCATGTCTAACCATCTCTGCCTGGCTTACCGTCTATCTCTCAATCTAATTAACTATATCCATTTATCTATCTATCTATATCTGTCTATCACTCTCTATTTATCCGTCTATAAGTATCTATTTGCCTGGCTGTCCGTCTACCTATAATTTAACTATCTATCCATCTATCTATCTGTCTATCTATCTATCTGTACCTATTGCTATCTATTCATTTATAACCATCTGTCTGCCTGGCTCTCCACTTACTCTCTCATTAACTCTGTCTATCCATCTATCCTTTGTCTATCTATCTGTCCGTTCATACACGTCTCTCTACCAATCCACTTACATCTATCTGTCTGTCTATCTTTCTATCTATCCACCTATCTATCTATTTTCCCACCAAACACTCAGCTCCACATACACACAATATCTAAACACACCCATATGCACTCAATTCTCCATCCACACTGATGAGAGAGAGAGAGAGAGAGAGAGAGAGAGAGAGAGAGAGAGAGAGAGAGAGAGACAGGTGGGTGGAAGAAAGATGAAACATACAAAGGTTTTACTTATGAAAATGCGAAATAAAACACTGAGAGAGAGAGAGAGAGAGAGAGAGAGGAGAGAGAGAGAGAGTGGGTGGATGAAAGACCAAACACCGGCTTTACTTCTGAAAATACGAAATAAAACACTGCTAACGACTCGACCCAATTACAAACACACTTGTTGACAAATAAAGGAGAAAAGCAAGTAAAGAAACAGAGAAACGAGGAGAGAGAGAGAGGGAGAGGCCAAGGAAAAGTGGAGAATCGAGAAGACTTCAAGGGGAAACTGAAGGAAAAGTTAAGATGGTAGTCAAGACGAATTTGAGACGAGGAAACATCAGGAAACGAAGACTGAGGCGAAATGTTAACTTTGTGTGTGTGTGTGTGTGTGTGTGTGTGTGTGTGTGTGTGTGTGTGTGTGTGTGTGTGTGTGTGTGTGTGTGAGAGAGAGAGAGAGAGAGAGAGAGAGAATTATTCCTGTATAATGGCCAGTGTTTTCGTTAATAGAGCCATTTTATTTTTGTCCACTGATACAATTATTCATGCAGTAAGCTTTTTTTTTTTTACACGTATTGATATTAATGAGAGTTGTAAACAAGGATGACTATATGGAAATTACGAAATACCTGAAATGCATACCGGTACCACAAAAGACACAGGATTACTTAAATATATAACGAAGTACTTAAAATGCATACCACAAGAGACAGAGGATTACTTAAATATACCGAAGTAACTGAAATGCATACCACAATTTTTTTTATATATAACGAAGTATATAATTGAAATCCATACCACACACACAATCTATTTTTTTTTTCTTTTTTTTGAAGCAGCCCAGTACTGATATGTCAACTGCATGCAACAAAGGGTCATTTTTAAGGTCATGTTGCAGCGAGGTATTTCAACTGCGTGGCACAGAACACAATGACCTTCGTGTTTTATATCCCTTGTGTTTTGATGTGCCCCCCCCCCCTCCCGATGAATGAGCCGTATCCATCCATAAAATAATTCTCAGTCGATCACGTGGGTATTTATATGTAGTCAATATTGTCTGTGATACTGTGTTTACGTTTAGATGAGGCTGGGGTTGATGATGATGATGATGATGATGATGATGATGATGATGATAATAATAATAATAATAATAATAATAATACCGGTAATAATAATAATAATAATACCACCAAGAACACTACTACTATTACCATCACCACCACCATTTTTTTTTTTTTTTTTTTAATGCGAGGAAGAAGGAACCAAAGGCCATGAGCCCGCAGTAATAGTTCCCTCCAAGAGAAAAACAAAATACAATATAGAGCCAAATTCAAGATCCGATCATTTTGAGATGCCTGGACACACTGCGTTTGAAAGACTGGAGATCATACTACTACTAACCACCACCATTACTACTACTATTACTACTACTACTACTATTTCCTAACCACTTCCAATCCTGACACCAACCAATCCATCATCCATTAACTTTATATCCCTCACAGGAACACACACAACCACAACCCTATTACAACCATCTAATATTTGGCTCTATGTCTATCCTCCATCCTCCACTACACTTCCTCGTCCATGCTATCACGCTAGGCCGGATAGAAGCTGAACAGAGGCGGAAGTGGCATGGATAGATGGATAGACGGATGGCGGAAGTAGCATTTGATGGGAGAGGAAGCTTGGGTAATTAGGTGTGGAATGTAATTAGGTTGTATTAAGTGAGGCATTTTGTGTGTGTGTGTGTGTGTGTGTGTGTGTGTGTGTGTGTGTGTGTGTGTGTGTGTGTGTGTGTGTGTGTGTGTGTGTGTGTGTGTGTGTGTGTGAGAGAGAGAGAGTGAGAATCAAAATTTTGCGAGTTGTGTGAGTTTTGGGAAGAGGAGCGGAAAAAAAAATATAAGCGCTATATAAGAAAGAGAAAAATATACATGGGAATCTTCTGATATGGAAACACTTAAGAGGCAACGACACACACACACACACACACACACACACACACACACACACACACACACGTCAGTACAACACATGGAGATCTATGTACATACAGCAACACATATACAGTAGATCGGTATATATTCTTACACACAGACACAGACACAGACACACAGCATACATTACACCACTCACCTTACCTACCCCCACGCACACAAACACCATCAAACACACATACACACACACACACACACACACACACACACACACACACACACACAGCATACATTACACCACTCACTTTACCTACCCCCACGCACACAAACACCATCAACCACACAAACCACACAGACACACACACACACACACACACACACACACACACGCATACATACATACATCCATGTACATACATACATATTCTTGCACCGAGACAGGGCTAAAAACAAAGCTAACAAGAGGAAAATACAAAGACAAGGAATTTCTCCGCCTTAATACAGAAAATAAATAAAGACAGATGAAAGAAACACGAAAAAGACAGAAAAGAAACAGAAAGAAGATAGACAAAAAAGGACAAAGAAAAGACAGACAAAATAGGAAAAAGACAGAAAAAAAAGGAAACAAAGACAGACAAAAAAGGAAACAAAGACAGACAAAAAAGGAAACAGAGACAAAAAAGGAAACAAAGACAGACAAAAAAGGAAACAAAGACAAAAAAGGAAACAAAGACAGACAAAAAAGGAAACAAAGACAGACAAAAAAGGAAACAAAGACAGACAAAAAAAGAAACAAAGACAGACAAAAAAAGAAACAAAGACAGACAAAAAAGGAAACAAAGACAGACAAAAAGGGAAACAGAAAGACAGACAAAAAAGGAAACACAAAGACAGACAAAAAAGGAAACACAAAGACAGACAAAAAAGGAAACACAAAGACAGACAAAAAAGAAAAAGACAAAAAAGGAAAAGAAAGACAAAAAAAGGAAAAAGAGACAGACAAAAATGAGACAAAAGACAGACAAAGAAAAAGAAAAAGAGAGACAGAAAAAAAAAGGGACAAAGAAGGAGAAAGAGAAAGCCAGACAAAAAAGAAAATGAGAAAGACGGTCAAAAACAAAAGAAAATGGTACAAAAAAGAAAAGGGGAAAAAAAAGACAGGAATGACTGAAATAAAGCCAAACGGAAAGACAGATCAAAACAAACCGGAGAAGACAGCATAAAAACAAACAAAATATTTCCAGAGGGACATGTATTTCCATTTATCTATTTATATTTATCTATCGATGCTAAGAGATAGATATTAATGGCAGTTAATATTCCTTGACATAATGCTCTGGAAAATGAATATCCTCTTTTAGATTAGTGAGGTATTGGGGTCGTAGAGGAGGAGGAGGAGGAGGAGGAGGAGGGAATATAGAAAAAAAGGAAATGAGAGAGAGAGAGAGTCCATGTTCCCGAGAGGCGGAGGGGAGGGCAGGGAAGAGGAGAGACGGAGAGAAGAAAGGGAGAAAGGATGGAAGGAAAAACCCAGGGCGGTAAAGGGACGCCGCTAAGGAAGGAAGGAAGGAAGGAAAGAGGGAGGGAGGGGGGAGATAACAGAGGAGGAGGAGGAGAAAGGGAGCGGCACAGTAGGAGGAGGAGGAGAAAGAGCAACTGATGAAGGATAAAACAGAGGAGTGAAGGAGAATGAGGGAAAAGAGAGGTGGAAAGAGGAAGGAAACAGAGAGAAAGAGAGAGAGAGAGAGAGAGAGAGAGAGAGAGAGAGAGAGAGAGAGAGACTGAAGATTTGATAAACCGAGGATGAGGCAAAAGAAGAAGAGATAGGGATAGGAGGATGGAAATGGAGGAGGGAGCGTGAGGAGGAAGGAGAGGAGAGGGAGTGGAGGTAGGAAAGAGAGGAAGTGGAGGGAAGGAAAGGTAAGTGGAAGGGAATCTGATAAAGACAGGAGGAATTAGAGAAAGGAAGGGAAAAGAGGAGGAAGGAATAAAGAGTGGATAGATGGAAGACCCGACAGATTGATAAATGGATGGATGGATGGATGGACAGATAGATGGATGGATGGATGAACGGTTGGATGAATGGATAGATAGATGAATGGGAGGGAGGGAAACAAAGGGAGGAAAGGACAGGAGGGTGAAAGGAAGTAAATACAGAAGTGAGGGAGGGAGGGAGGGAGGAAGGGAGGGGAGGAAGAATTTAATACTGTACCTTAAATCCCCTACGGCAGTGAGAGAGAGAGAGAGAGAGAGAGAGAGACGAACTACCCTGATCACCAAACAAGCTTAACAAGGGGGTGTCATTAGGCTCTGTTAATAGCCCTTTGACGCAATGCAATAGGAACACAACAATGAAGTTCAATTATGCAGGGTTGTGTGTGTGTGTGTGTGTGTGTGTGTG
>NC_137018.1:52142276-52269776 GCF_032717465.1 Coenobita brevimanus | reverse complement strand
AACCACTGAGCCACTACCAGCCGGGACTACCATTAACTTGACCTCGGGTTCGATTCACACCTGTGGATCTCCTCAACCACATACACGTACCGGTACGTACACATCCATGCACATACTTATCAACACACACACATGCACACATAAACGTGCATACATAGCCTACACATACACGCTCATATACATACCTGTATACAGTATTACAGAGAGACAGACAGACGGAGTTAAAATGTGTGTGTGTGTGTGTGTGTGTGTGTGTGTGTGTGTGTGTGTGTGTGTGTGTGTGTTGCGGGGATACTGAGATGAACTTCTATTGGCTTTTAATAAAGGTTTTAAAAGGAATATGACATTTTAATACACCTGATACTGTATGCTGAAATATATATATATATATATATATATATATATATATATATATATATATATATATATATATATATATATATATCGTGTAACTCGCGGGAAATCAAAAGGCAGAGACCCACCAAGCTTTCGTGTGTATTTCAAAACACCTTCAGGGTAAACGTCTCGAAATACATACGAAAGTTTGGTGGTCCTCTGTCTTTTAGTTTCCTGTGAGTTCTATCGATCTATAGCCTGACGCCATAATCCCGTATGGGATGGCCGTTTGTCTTTGAGTTAGTTGTTTCACGGGGAGGGGCATTAACCCTCTGTCAACCCACTTGTTGACACGTAGGGAACACGTGCGGGTTGGTTATATGGTTACCACCCAGTGTTGTAAATGGTTTCCTGGCTTACAGGAAACCAACAGGCTTGTCACTCGATGTAAAGCCACCTCAAAAGGAAAGAAGAGTAATAAAAAGTGACAGGAATGATGGCAGAAATAGGAAGAGAGGAAGGCAGACAGAAAAAGAATGATAAAGGCCAAGGAAAAAGTAGGCAGTATTACATCCAGGTCGTGAATGACGGCCGCCACCACCCACCACAATGAAGCTATGATAATCCAGGAAAAGTAACAAGTAACCTGTGAAAGACTCATTTTAACAGAAAATATAAAATGGCCACACGTGTTTGGTAATGACTTAATGAAAATCCATAGTACTATAATGCCTGATTTCACTACAGCATAAGTTAATGTGTCCTATCTTAGGTTATGTCCCAAATGCAAGAATGTGTGGCAGTACAGTATTAGGATGGCAGCTTTGGTGAAGAGGTGGACGCGGAAAGAGATGGGAGTCACCAGCAGCTGCAGTCCTTCACCCAAATGTGGAATATGTATGTCATCCTGCACTCTTGTGATACTGCATGTGTGCGTGTGTGTGTGTGTGTGTGTGTGTGTGTGTGTGTGTGTGTGTGTGTGTGTGTGTGTGTTCGCATCAAGAGGAGGACTGTATATCTGAGTGCCAATGTATGTGCGTGTACGTATGCATACAGTATATTTACGAATGTATGTGTGCGTGTGTATGAGACCCAGAAAAGAAGATTCGAGTCACGTTCCTTTTTCCGAGGTAAGAGAGAGAGAGAGAGAGAGAGAGAGAGAGAGGGTATACAGTATTCTCTCTTCCTCCTAACCTACATATAAACGTTTTCCTTTCATTTTCTTTCTTTTTTATCTATGGTATGGTGTTCTGCTGTCACTAAGGTTCAAAATTTTTCGTGGTTTTCAAAATTATATACACACTAGACAGCCTGCTTTCATCTTACAGAAATGGCCCACTGCACTAACGAGAGTGCTACTGTAGGTTCACTCACTCTACACTTTGTTCACTCTTCACCCTCACTCTCCTTTTCACTCTAACCTGGCCTAAAATTGCCGTCTCTCCATCTTCAATGCCGAGTTGTAGCAATAAATCAACACTTCAAATACGACGCTAGTCACGAAGAAGTGCCATGGAAAGGATGCAGAGCCATAGCATTGCCTTATCATGTCACTGAGCTACCGGTACATGAAATATATAAGCCGAAAAAGGGCGAAAATCTGGGCCAAGTTAAGATGAAGGACATTTACGCAAATCCACCGTCCAATATGACTACATATGACCATCATCTGAGCTGGAAGGGGTTAGGGATCTTTGTCAATTAAAAACAATATAAATAAATAAAAACTACCTACACGACACACGATAAAAAAAATCTATCACGTAAATTAAGGATATGAAACCAACAAATCAGTATTTCCGCTGAATGAATTTCTAAAAGGAAAAACAAATCGACTACACATCTTCAGTAAACGGTAAAATGGATTACATATTAATTAAAGCTTTATAATGACGGTAACAGTACCTCACAACAACATTAATAATTACGATCATGATGATACCGTACCAATAATGGTATACAGTACCGTAATAATCATCATCATCATCATCATACCGGTAATATTAATAATAAAAAAAATAATAAATAATAACAATAGCAATACAGTAATATTAGAAGAAACACAGGAATAGAAGGAAAGAAAAGAAGAACAGACTGCTGAATAATTTAACAGGAAGGCAGGCTTCTGTTTCTGCCGCTAAGTTCTTTATGCGGAGTGCTTTCTGCATTACTCTGTGTGTGTGTGTGTGTGTGTGTGTGTGTGTGTGTGTGTGTGTGTGTGAGAGAGAGAGAGAGAGAGAGAGAGAGAGAGACATGCTTTACCGTTCAAATGTAATAACCAAAATTAATAAAGTATATTAAAACTGCATAAAGTTGTTGTTGTTGCTCTACTCCAGCCTGTCTAACCAACCACACCTATCGACCACAAGCAAGCAGCCGCCTTCTTGTGCCAGAGAGGTGCAGGGAAAGTGAAGGAGTCACAGCCCCCAAGAGGATGAGCTGTGTATAGGAGATGATGTATGATCAGGAGTCTCAGCCTGGACTTTGACTACTTGGTAAATATGGCTGAGTTCCCCGCCTGGGAGTGTTGTGCAAGGCGAGCTACCATGCCTTCGCTCCACGTCACTCCCATGCTAGTACCTCCTGGGAAAGATATTAACCTCCCACATACACTATTTTACCTTCAAGAACTAACAAATCAACAACTATACTCTTTTTACTCCAACCTGGTCTAGATTTTCGTCCTTTTGCAGTTTATTTCACGTAGCTTAGTAGCAGAAAGAGGCAATACTAAAGCTCTACATCCATTCCACGGCACTTCTTCGTGACTAGCGTGAATCTTATGTTACAACTCCGTATTCGAAATGGAGATGAGTAATTTTAGGCCTAGCTAGAGAGAGGTAGAGATAGGTAGGTAGGTAGGTAGGAAGGTAGAGAGAGAGAGAGAGAGAGAGAGAGAGAGAGAGGAGGGGGGGACTATAATATTTACCACTAGCTACTGTACACTTCCCGACACAAGCCAGCGTATTCCAGTCGATACACCCAAGCAATCCGTCGCCCCTGCCTGCCTCCGTAATTATGAGAGCAATTAAGAGGGCAATAATTAAGAGGGACAGCCAACAGCCTCCCTTTGAGCTCGCTCTGGTTAATGCTACTGGAATTTCTGCGAAGGTTATGCGCCTTTCATTGACCCGCGTTTGTTTACATTTACCTGGAGGAGATTTATTGTTCACTTTTCCATGATGCAGAGACGTAAACACACACAGACACAGACACACACACACACACACACACACACACACACACACACACACACATACTTTTGCTCCATGTATATCAGCGGGGTGTTCCTACATAAGCACAGGAAATCATGTAATCAGTTGGTACAGAATACTTCCTGTACTCTGAATCTATCAATCTATCTATCTATTGCCAGGTGCTTCAATCCCGTAAGGGGTGACCACAAACAAATCGCCTCCATGTCGCCCTGTCCAACGCCATTTCACTGCCCTACTCCCAGCTCACTCACCCCTCTCTCACATACCTCTCCACCCCATCCCTCCATCTCATCCTCTGAATCTAATGTATATACAGTATATGCACGCCTAAAACATTTCACAGGTTGTATTCCATGCGGCTAAGTGGTATTCGTGATGCCGTTTCTTTCGCGATTTACTCTACATCTGGCACTTTACTTCCTACTGTATGGTACCGGTATGTATATTGCTTTCAGTCATATGATTATCCGTCACAGTTACAAATAAAGCAAACAAACACGCATATAAACAAAAACAATGCATATAAACAAAAACAACGTGGCAGATACAAACGAAAAACAAGAAGGTTTCACATAAATACAGTACCTAGTGTAGATAGACAGATAGATAGATAAACAGATAGATGGACAAAGAGAGATACCGGTAGATATAGATGTGGATGGATAGATAGACAGATACCGGTAGACAGACACATGTGGATATAAACAGACAGAAAAATAGATGGAAACAGTACTCACCAATTTGCCTGTCAGTTTCTTGAAATATACTGACTGGAGACGAAGTGAGGAGGATGGGGATAAGGGATGAAGGTATAAGGAAGCTTTGTTACTCCCCCCCCTCGCCTCATCCCACCTGTGAAAGCAAACAAAATGACTGAGAATAGTGAGAACTGAGTAGCAGTAGTGGAAATAATAATAATAATAATAATAATAATAATAATAATAACAATAATAATAATAACAATAATAATAATAATAATAATAATAACAACAATAATAATAATAATAATAATAATAATAATGTAATAGTGGTGGTGATGGTGGTGGTGTGGTGGTGGTAGTAGTAGTAGTAATTAGTTGCAACCCAAGCTCATATGCATGTGAACCTAATGGACTGCACACATGCTTCTCCCTCCACGTAAAAAGGAGTCGCATTTGAGGTGGCGTGGTAAGCTCCTTAACACCTTTCTCATAGCGATTTAGTCTGTCTTACTACACCTGGATATTTTCTTTTAAGCTATCGATATATTATAGTAGCTACCAACACTCTAACGTAAATGTGGATGAAGAGGTGTAACATTCAGAATTAATCGCTAAGAAAGAAGTGCTACGGAACCTTATACACCACTCAATACAGCCATCAGTCTCACGAATCTACATGACACTTATTTTTATTTCCTGATCTTTTTAAAATCTAGCCACAGACCAGTACCATACGTCTCTGGAACTTCAAGAATAATCGAAGTTACTGTAAATGGAAAGCAAAACAGGGGAGTTGACACGAGTTTTGTTGGCGACAGTGCATGATTGACGGAGACAGGATTTGCAAACAGGATTTTCAAAGTCCATGGAAAGCAAAACAGAAGAGTTAACATGACTTCTCCAGTGCATGACTGATGAGGGTAGGATATGCAAACAGAAATTTTTGAAGTTCATGGAAAGCAATTAAGGAGAGTTAACATGGTTTTTCTTGGCGATAGTGCATGACTGATGGGGATGGAACGTGCATGTAGAACCAAAATGGCCGTCGAATTGTTTTTGTAAGAGGCAAAGGTCATTCTCCTGCCGGGAAATATATACCGTATAATTTTTTTTTTTTTTTACAGTTATGCTAAGTTTATGTAGATCTCCGTGTCTATTACTATTATGCTGATGACACCAACAGTATCCTTCTATCTTCATGTATTTTTATGTATGTATTTTATGTATGATGTACTGGTTGTGTATGTAGGTCCCTATAATTTTCGCCAGAAGTTGACCACCGAGCACTTTTTTAGCACACACACACACACACACACACACACACACACACACACACACCCTAACAATGGCTACTACCTGAACTACTACTATCACTACTACTCCTAGCTACTTCTATTACTATCACCACTCCTACCAGTACTACAACTTCTGCTATTACTACAATACCAACACCACAACAACAAAATAACACACCACCACAACAGGCCACAAAACAAAAATTACAGCACTCTAATAAGCCATAATTTAGCCTGGTAATGACCCCTAATTAGGCTTCATAATTAGGTGGCCATACTGTCGGAGTGGTTTTCACGTTGTCCCTCAATTTTCTGAATACTCTAATTAAGGTACTAATGACATGGATTTAGGGAATTATAGAAGTAGTTTTTTTTTTTTCCACTGCAGTACTGGATGTGATTGGTACCTATATTTAGTCTATGAATTGTGGTATGTATATCAGTAACAGTAATACATAACATACCGGTATATAGATTGTTGACAGACTGAATGAGAGAGACTTATAATACTGTATAAACAGAAGGAAGATTGATAAACAGACACACAGATATAAATCGACAAGTAGGTAGGCAGGTGGTGGAGACAGATAGATAGATAGACAAACAGAGAGATTGAAGGATAGGCAGAAATAAAATGAAAAATATAAACAGATATATAGACAGACCATGATTTGTACCAAAATACTGGGGTGCAAATTCACTAATCATTCCAGAAAACCAAATACAGCGAAATATTACACTGTACAGACCCGGCCACTACTACCTTCCAAATAACGAACATATTACGGGGAAAATAAGGCACTAGACGCACGTATTGCAATGCACTGGGATGGGCTGGCAGGATTGACTAATGATCTCAATTACCGTAGCCAGTTAAAAGGGAATTAGGAAATGTTGTTGTTATAATTATTGTTGTTGTTGTTATTATTATTATTATTATTATTATTATTACTATTATTATTATTATATTTTTGGTTGTGGTGGTGATAATGCAAGCACCATACGCATTCTTTTAAACCTATTCCAAAGTTTGAAAATGTAGACGGAAGAGCTATACCCATCTATCTAGCTATACACACACACACACACACACACACACACACACACTGGCACGAGTTTACACTGCCCTGAGACTATACGACTTACTCTGCTATATGGATTTACAACAAAAACGCTACCTGCACTCACCAAGCACAATATAACCCTTTCATCTATTTTATCTGTTGACGGGACGATTTTATTCTACTTACAATACTTTAAAGGGATCACATTTAAAAACACAGAAGCTCCCTAAAAAATAAATAAATAAATAAATAAACAGAAAGCAGCTACGTGTTCCCTGGCGTTACAGTTCATGGGGCACCCCTTCACTACGAGAAGTGTTCCGTAAAACCAAAGACAATAGGCCTGGAGGGTGTAACAACGAAAATACAGCTGAGGTTCTCGTCCTGAAGGGGTTGACCATTCCGATTACCTATAATTATCTATTCATTTCTTTTCCTGTCTATCTTACTTAGTTTGTGAGGCTTTTTGAATTTAAGAAATTTGGTAAAGTCTGAATCAACTCCTCCATACCGAGTTCAATATAATCGGTGAATATAATTTCCTGGGGTGAGCAATACCGTAAAACAAAAATTACGTCACCAGTCTGAAAGGGCTAAATTTGCAACACTTACCATCTCCCAGTTGTTGTTGTTGTTGTTGTTGTTTGGCATTCTCATACAACTTACTTTTTCCCCAATGTTTTTCTGTTTCCAATCTTTTTCACCGTATTACTGTTGGTACTCATTTAACTGTTTGTAATCGCTATTAGTTTGTGCTCAGTTTTGTATTCATCTCATTACGGTT
This sequence comes from Coenobita brevimanus, assembly GCF_032717465.1. NCBI lineage: Eukaryota > Metazoa > Arthropoda > Malacostraca > Decapoda > Coenobitidae > Coenobita > Coenobita brevimanus. The sequence continues at coordinate 52,262,378 of NC_137018.1, read as the reverse complement.
TCGTCACTGAACACCGATAGCATACTACATACTTTCTTCACTGTCACTGTTTGTACTCTCCACTGTATTACTGACTGTACTTCTCACTGTATTACTGTGCTCACTTCACTGCATTTTTAGTCTTTACTCCGCTATTAGTTTATACGGTACTGTAGCCTCTAACCTCACTACATTCTTTGTCATGCTCACTTTACTGCATTCTTCACTACTACAGCTTACACTGTATTCACTGTATTCTTTACTACACTTGCACACTTTTCTTTACAGTGTTAACATTTTCACCGTGCCGTCATCCTGTTTTCACACGCTTCATGGCGATCCTTGCCCACACTCTTCACTGTTCTCACTGTTTTTGCTCGATACACTTCACCGTACCTTGCAACGGTGGTCTCATTTCACTGTACCCTTGCTTGTGCCCACTCACCGTAATTCCCAGCATTCTATAACAACTAGGGACGAAGAAAATTAATTAAAGTGTCTCAGCTCACAACACCAACACTGCACATAAACACGTGACGCTTTTCACTAAAACAAAACTCGGTATTGGGTTATTTCAATTATCCAATCTTTTGATAACTATTATTAAAGAGTTAATACTTTTCAAAGATAAAATACGTAAATTTTTATATACGAGAATTAATTTTGCCATGTAAATACTGGACCTGCTAAGAAGTTAGGTAAACGTCATGTTACCGATTCCAGGATTTGATAAAAGGAATAACCATGGTGAAATCTTCATTTGTTTGGTGTATCCTTCTAAAAAAAAATACTTTTCTGTAAATTACAATAGAGAACACAAAACCTGCAAGCTCTTTCAGCGGTTTTTTCTCCTAAACTGAATAAAATCACCTGAATGTATACATGCTCACTCTATAGGCGTGAAACTGTCGTATCTTCATCATGACATAACGCTAGAATGTGATGCAATATTATAGTCACGAAGAGCAATGGGAAGGATGCAGAGCTATAGTAATGTATTGTTTGCCAATGAGCGACGTGCAATAAGCTGCGAAAGAATGGAAATCTGAGGCAGGTTAGAGTAAAAAGGGTCTAGTTATAAAGTTCGAGAAGGATATCAACACCACTGAAGAGGGATGCCTTCGCGTGGTGGCGGTTCCATTTCTAGACAAAGACTTTCAACTCCCAGGATCGCTAATGATTCTTATTTGTTTGCACAGGAAAGACAAGGAAAGAAGAGTTCAAAGTCTTCCCATGCACATGCCAACACAAACACCTCTTGGTTTACAGACGGAATTTTGTCGTGCGTCATTTGTGTTTTCTGTATTAAAGACGAGGTTAGGAAAGTGCAGAGGCTTCCCGTGTCTGTACTTCGTCCTGCAGAAACAAATCCAAGTTACGACATGTAAGCGATCGTAAAAAATCGCTGAGAATTCCACCCACAGTTACGCGGACAGATGTTTACATGCAGGTAGTGTGGAAGAATGTTACCTTGTTTCGAAATGCAGGCACAGATTACACTAATTTTCCTCGCTAATACACCTTCTGCTCACAATAGCACTTTTTTCTCAACGGATAATGCAGGAAAGGAGAGTGGTAGGCAGGGGGGAGGCGGGAAAGGAAAATGGTAGGGAGTGGAGAGGCGGGAAAGGGGGTGGCAGAAAGCTTACCAAACCCGCGAAATTTGAAAACTGCGATGACGCTATCCACTCCACGTAACTTCATTTCCATAATAATAAAGCCTTTTCCCTTTCTCTCTTAACCCCCGCCTACATCTGCCGGGTCTTACAAGGCTTGGGGAGAAATATTCGTTCTAGAATTGCCCCAAACAGAAGGGAAATGACGACGGAAATGAGTGAAACGGGACGAATTTAGGCGGTAAGTTTGGAGACGAGGGAATTTGGCTACTCGGTTTTGCGCTGTCAGTTTCTCTCTCTCTCTCTCTCTCTCTCTCTCTCGCGGAAATTGAAGAGACTTAAAATAAATCAGGCTGGAGCACGGAAGGAACGTGATTACAAAGAACAAAAAGAAATATGCACATGAGTGAAGGAAGAAAACGCATTATATTTCAGTTTTGAAGGCCCGGGACTGGTTAAGTGGTGGCAAATTAGAGAGTGAGAGAGCCCTTAGTGGGGAAGCAATCGTCCCCTATGACTCACTTTCTGCTTTATATGGTATTGCGTTACTTTGAGCGGAATACCGGAGTTACCCCTCCCTCTCACCATTCCTTAGCGATTTATTTTTGCACATGGCTGGTTAATATCTTTATGTACGTTTTTTATGTAGTGTGTGGCGACATCTGAAAGACGGTAAGGTGTAATAAACTAAATAAATCGCTTAGAGAAAGGTGTTAGGGAGCTTCTTCAACCGGCGAGAATTCAGGTTTATTTATTTTTCTTTTCTTGCATTCTTTTTTGACAATCCTTTTTTCCTTTTTTTTCTTTTTCCATTTTCCCATTTTTTTTTCTTGACAAGTCTTTTCTCTCAATGCCAAATATTTTCGTTTTCTTTCGTCCTTCCTTTATTTGCCAACTTAAAATGAATGGGGTATTGCCAGTCACTCCTCAGTTCAGTAAAATCGCCAGGCGCCATCGTAGTGAATGGGCTGATGCGCACATACTCGTAAACAACACACACACACACACACACACACACCGCTCGCCAGCTTAGTGGTAACGCTCCTGCCTAGCATATGCAAAGACGGGGGTTTGCGCCTTGCTCGGGATGCGAGAAGTTTCACTGACGAAGCGGGTGGTCACTGTCCCCCTGGAGCAAGAGGATGGGTGTGTGCGTGTGTGAAGGTCAAGTCTATGCCCTTAGATCGGACTATGTGAGGTCTGAACTCTCTTCCGGGAGGGTAAAATGCTGATGATCACAACCATCACGTGATCCTGACCGACCCGGTGAATCACACACAAGGAAAAAGTGGGCGGACACGCGTAGGTCAATAGTCTCTCTCTCTCTCTCTCTCTCTCTCCGATACTCGTCCTAAAACAGCAGTAGGACGAAAAATCTGGTCTAAGTTAACCAATAATAATAATAATAATAATAATAATACAGCACGTGACAGGTCCACTTCCGGTGTCTAATTAGCTCAGGCAGGTAAAAGGAAGGAACTGATCTTTACAGGTGTGACGTGGAATTTTGGGTCAATGGCAACGGAGCTCGGGTGAATTTTTGGTGTTTAAAAGTTTTGTAACATATATATATTGAAAATTTGGCTTCGAGAGACTTTTTGATATACAAATTGGGTAAGTGTCTTTTAAAACAGAAAATGGAGGTACGGGTGACACTGATATTTTGAAATGGTGTAACTTTTTCGAAATTTGACACTCGATTCACTTTTTGGGTATGGAAAGCAGATTGCCCCCCCCCCAAAAAAAAAAGATATATTCCTATGTAAATATTTTAAAGTTGATTTTAAATAAGGTTAGAGTAGATTACTTGAGGTTAGGGTAGATTAGGTGAGGTTAGGGTAGATTAGGTGAGGTTAGGGTAGGTTAGGTGAGGTTAGGGTACGTTAGGTGAGGTCAGACTAGGTTAATTTAGGTTAGGTCAGGTAGGTAACTTTTCTGACCCGTTAACAGTTAATCCTCGACCGTTAACCAGCTAACCGTTTTTCCGGCCAGAACGTCCGTTAATATTTAAATACGCCAAATGGACTTCTAACAAACTAAGTGCACCAGGCAATTAGGCGTTTTTACATTTACACCAAGCACACAAGGGGACACAGAAGGCGCTTGTAAAGATGTAAATAATGCAAATGGCGTCTGGACATAAAACGGGGAATGTTGCTCAAATGTAGCGAGCGGCCATTTTTCTTTAATTTCAAACTTGGCTGAGATTTTCGTCCTTTTGCCGCTTATTTCCGGTCAGAATAAGGCTGCTACGGCTCTCCATCCTTTCCATAGCACTTCTTCGTGACTAGCACCATATATAATAGTGTCTATCTATAGTTACAGATCAGTGCAAGACAATACGGCTCTTCATCCTTTCCGTAGCACTTCTTCGTGACTAGCACCATATATATCAGTGTTAATCCATAGGTAAACGTCATTACTAGAAAGACAATACGGCTCTACATCCCTTCCATGGCACTTCTTCGTGACTAGCATCATATTCACATTGACTAGGCGTTAAATTGCCATCCTTCCCTCTTGCATGCTGAGCTGGTGCAAGAGATTAACACTAGAATAAGATGCTAGTCACGAAGAAGTGTTATGGAGGGGATGGTGAGATAGAGTCCCCTTCTTTACTGTGGGTCTCTCTCTCTCTCTCCCTCTCTCCAGTAGCTATATCTACCAACAGTATCTATCTATCTATCTGTCCATCTATCTATATAAGGTATCTGTCTATGCATATCACACACACACACACACACACACACACACACACGCAATAAACCTCACCTGACCTTCTCGTCTCTCTTTTTCTCTCTCTCTCTAATAGACACTAACTCTTTCTATCTCGCACGCACTTGAAGAAAATGGAGGTTTATCAGTCCACTCCCTCATCATATATTTATCCTTTGCATATGTAGTTTGTTTGTGTGTGTGTGTGTGTGTGTGTGTGTGTGTGTGTGTGTGTGTGTGTGTCCTACATACCACAGCCGCACGCACACGAATGAGACGGACGATGAGAAAGTGACGGTAAAACAGACTTACAAAATAAGTAACAATAATGTTGACCTACTGCACCCCGAGGATAGTAGTAGTAGTACACGTAGCAGTAGTGGTAGTATGGACAGAGTTAGCAGTAGTTCTAGTAGTAGTTGTAGTAGTAGCAGTAGTAGTATTAGTAGAGGTAGCAGTAGTGGTAGTATAGGTAGAGGTAGCAGTAGTACTAGTAGTAGCTACTGTATAGTAGATGTAATAGTAGTAGTAGTAGTAGTAGTACAGGTAGCAGTAGTGGTAGTAGTAAGACAGGTAATAGCAGCAGTAGTAGTAGTAGTAGAGGTAGCAATAGTAATAGTAGAGGTAGCAGTAGTAGTAGTAATAGCAGTAGTGGTAGAGGTAGCAATAGTAGTAGTAGAGGTAGCAGTAGTAGTAGTGGTAGGAGTAGCAGTAGTAGTTGTAGAGGTAGTAGTAGTAGTTGTACAGGTAGTAGCAGCAGTAATAGTTATTAGGGTACTGCAAAGTCAAAAAATACTACCCAGATTAAGGAACAAACCGTAACAGCAATATTAAAGAAAAAAAAAAAATGTTCAATACATCAACACAGCTTACAACGGATTCGCTTTTTAAACATACGAATTTTTAAAAGAAGGACCGTTGGGTGGGTGACAAATATTTCAAAATCAAAAACTCAAATTGCGTTAGTTAGTTTTTTTTTTTTTTTATAGCTAAAGAGGGGAATGAAAAACAAATAAAAAATAAATCCATGGTTATGAAATCATTGCTAAACGTTTCCAATCTAATAAAACAGCACAATCCCTCATTCTATCTATCTGTCGGTCTTTCTAGTTATCTATCTGTATCTCTCTACCTATCTACCATCCTATATACCTATTTATCTACTATCTACTATCCGTTTATCTATCTTTCTATCATCTACTTATCGCCTACAATTGTGGTAGATTTTGATGCAGTAATAACATTAAAAAATCGGTTGAATAATTCTTTAGCCTTGAACCATCAATGAAACGCGGCCATGTCTGAGTATTTAACCTGAATATTTAATTTGAATATTTAATCTTGTTGACTTTTCCTCTCCCATTTTTTTAAATATAATATTATTTGTTTTCCTTTACAGATTGTCAGTGTTACGTATAATTTTATTTTATTTTTTCGGTCTATCCTAAGATCCACGCCAGTTTTTCCTACGCTGTCTTGTTGTCCCTACTTTTTGCTACCCGAGTTTCCTGGGGGGGTTGGTGGATGGGGGAGAGCCTTCTGACCATGCTATCCTTGTCTTTAATTTAGACTACATATCATAGTTTTTTTTTTTTTTTTTTTTACAAGCGGCCGCGTAGGGACTAGACTCGATTTTTTTTTTTTTTTTCCCAGCTGATCCACTTTCGTGAATGTGGCACCTGCGCACTCCTGCCGCGTGATTGGTTGGTTTCAATTTCATACCTGAAGTATCCTATTTACAAAAAACAATTGTACCTCGTATTCCAGTTCTCATAAATGCTGTTTTGCATTGTCATTGTACTATACAGACATGAAACGTGTATGTATCTGTGCTTCACCCAAACGGACAATGAGTTTGAGGAAGTTGAATCTGAATTGAAATATTTATTGTTGTAAAAGGTAGTGAGTTGTTGAATCTCTCGATTATATATATATATATATATATATATATAGATAGATATATATATATATAGATATATAGATATATATATATATATTTAATGAACACATTTGGCTGGGTAAGTGCAAATAGAACGTATCTGTGTGCGTACTGTGGCCGTCCCTTCCCCAGTGCAGATGGTGGCCGTCACCGCAGTCCTGCAGGGGGTAGTAGCTGAAGAGCAGACGGTGGCCGACTCTTCCCTGACGCGGAAGGTGGCTGTCGTCGCAGTGCTACCTGGGACTGTCTCTACAACACCCACCCCGATCCTGGCGAAATGCTGGCCCGGCTGGCGAGTAGTTTTCCGGGGTGGCGTTCTTGAGCCTGGCTCAGTTGAGGGGAAGAGGGGCGCCAGGTAGTGGGGGACATAGGCCCGTCTTGAGTGGGCCCTTCGCGCGCCCTATGCGCCTCCCTGTGGTCTTCCTCTGGGGTGGATGTTGCGCCACCCTGTCCGTGGCTCCTCCATGGGGTTGGTGTTGCGACAACCCTTCCGTGGTCACCCGTTGGGGTGGGTATTTCAAAACCAACCAATCACGCGGCATGACTGCGCAGGTGCCACATTCACGGAAGTGGATCAACACCTGGAAATAAATCAAGTATAATTGATTTGCTGGTGTTTGCTTTCCTTTGTGTGTGTGTGTGTGTGTGTGTGTGTTCTCGCTATAATTAACAGAGTATTCAACATTAATTTTATTCCATAATACAGATAATTATAGGAAGTGGAGGAGGGGAAGGAAAAGGGAGAGGGGAGGGGAAGGGGAGAGGGGGAGGGAGGAGGAGAGGGGAAGATATTAGATAGAAAGGAGGGGGGAGGAGGAGAAAGAATGTGGAGAAAAAGTAGGAGGAAAACTGACGGGGAAGAGAGAGTGAGAGGAAGGGGTGAGGAGGAGGAATACACGGAGGGGGAATGGAGGGTGAGAGCAAGAGAGATTTGAAGGAAAAAAAGAACAGGGAGAGAAAGAAGAGAGGAGGAAGAATGGGAGGGGGAAGTGGGAGGGAGGGAGAGAACGAGAGATAAGAAGGGAGGGAAGTAAGGGAGGGAGAGAAAGGAGGAGGGAGGAAGGGAAGATAGATGAAAGAGGGACAGGAAGATTCAGTGCTGGAGATGCAGTAGGAGGGTAAACTTGATACCCTCTCCACCACCACCACAACTACCACCGCAACTACTACCACAGCCATCACCAAAACTACCACTACAACTAAAACCACCACCACCACCAGCACTACCACAACTACAACCACCACCACAACTAGAACCACAACCACAACCACCACCACCAAGTTCAGTGTTGGAGAAGTGGAAATATTAGCATCGTCTCCACCACCAAAACCACCACCACCACCACTACCTAACCCAGCTCTCTGGCGAAGATGGCTCTAATGATGATGATGATGATGATGATAATGATGATGATGATGATAATGGCGGTTCCTGTGATCTGTCTGAACAACGCAGTTTACAGAAAATTAGCTGGCAAGACTGCGGACGGCGATGTACTGCTGTCAATGGAGGTAAGGAGAGAGAGAGAGAGAGAGAGAGGGAGAGACGAATATTTACAGTGAGTTACAGATGAGTGAGGTATACTGTCTATAGTCTATTTGACTGACCTGTGCATCTGAGATGTATGGGACAAGTAGGGTGTGTTTGTCTCGCGGCTGCTGATTGGCCGCCGATGATGTCACTGAAGTATTGTAAATGCAGGCATAGATTGTAGTGCACAATGCGGACGTAGGTGTACACCGTGAGTGGATATACGAGTAAACATGCGGTCGTAGGTGTACACCGTGGGTGGATGTAGTGCAACATGCGGACGTGGGTGTACGCCGTGGGTGAATAATTTGCTTTAAACATTACTCATCGTTTTATAAAACTTTATAATCAAGTTTAATTTTCTTTGATAACAGTAAACTTTTAAAGCCAATTTTGACCTTTTTAGCTTCGGAAATTATTCCATATTTAATCTGACTGCTTGTATTTAAGGCAATTTAAAAATATAACTTTATATGTGTTAAAACAAAAGAGGAGTAGATTTAAATCATCGGCCGCCAATCAGCAGCCGTGATTCAAACACACCCTACTCGCCTAATACATCTCGGCTGCACAGGCCAGTCAAAGAGGGTATAGAATAATGTTTCAGTCACGAAAAAGTGCAATGGGAAAGATGCAGAGGAAAACAGCAAACATCTACCATTTTCTACCAATATCTACCTTCTACCAGCATCTGCCTCCTACCAATATCTACCTTCTACCAGTATCTACCTTCTACCAATATCTACTTTCTACCAATATCTACCTCCTACCAATATCTACTTTCCAACAATATCTACCTTCTACCTCTCGTTGGGCTACAGAGGCGAACCCGTATCCAGTGCAGCGCCATCTGTGAGGCGGCCCAGGAACCAGCTTGCATGGGCTTCACCGTCACCCCCGCCTCGCTCTGCACCACCTACTCGGACACCCGCGCTTCGAGGAACGACTCTGCCTCCGATCTGTACTGTGCCGGTGAGGAGGGTGATGGGACAGGGGAGGGAGCTAGCCAGCAAACACTGAAATGACGGGCCAGCACCGCCATATAACCGAACTAAGGGAACACGGCAACCATACATTGGACCGATTCCTGGCAGTGTGATGGTTATATATATATATATATATATATATATATATATATATATATATATATATATATATATATATATATATATATATATATATATATATAATGAGCCTATTGATGTAAAGCATGTATTGGACGGATATATAACTTTTTTCGAAATCTGGGTCAAGACTGGTAATAAAATGTTGGCCCAATCTATGTATTGCTGAGTTCGCCAATCAAACAGCTAACAGTTGTGTGATAAAATTATATATAATCCATCACAGATCATTTTCATATATTGTATAATTGAAATATATTTTATATAACAGAAATTTCGACAGAGACGGGAGTTTTCCACAGGCAACTGTCTTGTTATAAAACAAAGGTCTTATTTTTGGTAATGTTTTTGTGAAACTGAACTTGTTTTCACCTTGCCAGATAACAATTGATAACATTAATGTTAAAGGGACATTGGTATACACACAAAAGGTACAACTGGGTCTATAAAATGGTCAACGTTGCATTATTGGCTATGGAGGTCGTCTGTGGCTCAGTGGTAACACGCACATACTTGATGTGTTGAAGGCACGGGTTCGAGTCCCACACCAGGTAATTTAATGTTTCATTTCAGACATTCCATCACTTGGCAACAATTCAGGGCATAAGGAGATACTGAGCTGGCAACATGGTGTGTATGCACAGATGTATGTAACTTGGGTAACAGAGACTCCACTCCCTAAATCAGCTGTCAGATGTGTGGACTGTACGGTAGGCGGTCAGAGGACAAAGGTTCGAATCCTGATTTTTTTTTTTTTTTTTTAAGCATTTAAAGGCTAAAGTATACAATGTTATTCCTTCAAAGAAAGAAAAAAGTCAGCTTCAAGATCTGTTAATTTCGAGCCATCCAGACACACTTGTAAATTGGTCCGATTACTTACACCCGATTAAGGCACGATTAAAGCTTCCATCATTGGCCCATTACGAATCCTGTATTGTACCGATACCGGATAACTGATGTAAGTCGGACCAACATCGGAAGCCAGAGTTTACATCATAAAGGTCGGAGTGTCAGTACTGGAACAATACTGGCCCATGCATTTTACGTTTGCTGGGGATCGACGAGGTCATCTGCTGTTTGAGAGGACGTGATGTCGAGCTTAGAGTTGGGTAGGGAATATTCTGATGATCTGAAATTCTTAACTGCACAAAGATTATGGTTCCCTGTTCACCAGGAAACCATTTACTACGCTGGGTGGTAACCATATAACCAAATTATGGGGCCTGGTGGTTTAGTGGGTAATTAGAGCTCTCCAGTCGGATTGGGCCTGTACAGGTTTATATCCAAGGGGTAGTTGGGGTTTATTGCTCACGTAATGCCACTCAGGGATGAGTGAGGCTGGTCATTCTCATCTAAAATATCAGGACCAACTTGCCTAGCCCCGGGCTCCTACGTTCCTCATGGGGCAACACAGGATTAGATGATGATGATGATGATTAGGCTTATTAATATTATTATTGTTATTATTATTATCATTATTATTATTATTATTATTATTATTATCATCATCATCATCTAACAAACACTCTTTAAAACTTTAACTAACACTCTCTAACACCCCCTAATCTTCCCTAACACTCTAACGGTCTCTAACACTCTCTAACCTTCTCTAACACTCTCTAACGCCCTCAGACTGCGCAGACCTGGGGGAAAGTTGCAGTTTCGACGCTCAGTGCTGGCTCTCTCCCGACATGGTCTGCAACGCCTCCCACTGCGCCTGCAACAACCTGACGAAGGAGGAGGAGGGCGCCTGCAGGAAAGGTGAGGGAGATAGAGAGATGGATAGATAGATAGATAGATAGACTGATAGATCGATGGATGGATGGGTAGATAGGTGGATAGATAGGGAGATAGATAGATGGACTGAGATAGATAGATGGGGAGGCGGTGGCTGAATCGGTAGGGAGGCGGCCTGCGGTCCTAATGGACCCAGGATCGAATCCCGGCTGGGGCAGGGAACAATTTAAGGATATGAAATTCCTAAAAAGCGGACATTCTTGATCTACCACATGACCCGCCGACATGTAAAAATACCCCCGCTAATACCAATACACCAGTCCTGTATGAGACAGCCCTAACATGTATTCAATATGGACGGTGGGGGTTAGCGCCGAAGTGGCGACATGTGGAGATGTAGGAGAACTACTGGGCCTTGGGATAGGTGACTGCCCCCAAGAAATAGGCTCTGAGCCTTTGCCCAGAGTCGGACACGTAAAAAAAAAAAAAAAAGATGGATGGGTGAATATAAGGATAGATAGAGTTGATGGATGGATGGATGACATAGTTCAATGGATGGATGGATGGGTAGCTAGATGTATAGACAGATGGATAGGTGGGCTGATAGATGGATGGACGGATGGATACATGAATGGATAGATGGATGGAAGACTTTATGGATGGATGGATAGATAGATGGATAGAGGGGGGGATGGATGAATGGATTGATGTACAGATGGATAGGTAGATGGATGGATAGAAAGATAGGTAGGTGGACAGGTGGGTGGATGAATGGACGGATGGATGGATTGATATATACAGAGATAAATGGATAGATAGATAAACAGATAGATGAAGATAGAGACAGACAGATAGACCGTTAGGTGAATAGACAGACTAATGAGAGAGAGAGAGAGAGAGAGGGTTACATGGTAGAAATTGACAATAACTCATATTCATGGAAGATGTATTTCTCTCTCTCTCTCTCTCTCTCTCTCTCTCTCTCTCTCTCTTTCACACACACACAATGTCAAATCTATCTATCTGTCAGCTTATTTATCTACCTACGCTATATAGCTCTCTCAATCGATCTCCCTATCTATCTCTAACTATCTCTCAATCAGTCTAACTCTATGATTCTATCCACCTATCACTTCAGCAGCCTGTCTGTCTATCTGTCTTCCCATACCTTTTTCCAGTCAATCAGTCTACCTACCCACCATTATCTCCATCAGTCTAACTACCTACTTATCTATCTACCCATCTATCCACCTATCCACCTGGCTCTCTGTCTCTCTCTCTCCCTCTCTCTCTCTCTCTCTCTCTCTCTCTCTCTCTCTCTCCAGTCAGTCTAACCACCTTTATCTCTCTCCATCAGCCTAACTAATGCCTAGAAACCATTTGCATTGTTATACTAATAAATAACATAATTGTAGAGGAAATCTGGTCTGTTTATGAACCGTCGACTCATTAAATACAAATAAACGGGCAGCTGCACCGACACTTTGTATGGACCAATCAGCTGTTTCCAGACACAAAGTGGGCGGGGATTCTAGGCCTCAGTAGCGTAAATCGGTATACCAACCTATCTATCCATCCATCCATCTGTCTATCTATCAGTGACCCTGGGGATGACCTGTACCTCGAATGACCAATGCCAGTACGGCACTCCACACTCCACCTGCGAGGATTTTACCAAGAAGTGCGTCTGTCAGGCCGGCTTCCTTCTTTCCGCCAACAAAAGCGTCTGCCTGTATGGTAAGGAGGCAGGTTTATGTCTATCTATTTCGCATCTGACACAATTGACTGAAGCGAGGTTTATTTACCTATCTATCTCTCTATCTATCTGCCTATGTATCTACTTGCCAGACTACGCCAAGAACGGGTTCGGCAAATACAACGGTCGCTGGTATCACGTTCACGGCGGCAGCTCCTACATCAGCTGGAACGACGGCCTCGCCTACTGCAAGAACCGCCACGCCTCTCTCTTCGTGCCACGGAACAAGGACGAGCACGGCAAGATGAAGCAGGACGTGGCGTTGGCCGGGTATCCTCACTTCCTGGAGGCGGCGACACTCGGACCAGACAATGAAGTGAAATGGCTCGATGGCACCTGTGAGTATTTGGCGGGCTTTTTGAATTTCACTTTAAAAGATTTGAATTTCCCTTTTTTTTTTTCTTTTTTTAAGAATATTGGAATTTCCCTTTTTAAACAGAAGATTTGAACGGAAGAATTGAATTTCCCCTTTTTTAACAATGTTTGAAGTTCCCTCTTTTAACATATTTGAATTTCCCCTTTTTTTAACAGATTTGAATTTGCCTTCAGAAGATTTGAAATTCCTTTTTTAAAAACCAGATTGGAATTCTTTTTTTTTTAAGCGTTTAATTTCCTTTTTCTTGAATTTCCCCTTTTTTGAACATATTTGAATTTTCACCCTTTTTCAAAATTAGATTTGAATTACCCTTTTTAAAAACAGATTTGAATTTCCTTTTTTTTTTTTTTAACAAGATTTGAGTTTCCCTTTTTTTTTTTTTGACAGACTTGAATTTCATTTTTAAAAATAAATTTGAATATCTTTTTTTTTTTTTTTTTTTTACAGGTTTTAATTTTCCTTTGTTTCAACACCTGAACTTGCCCTTTTTTAACAGAGGATTAAGAATCAAATTAAATACAGAAAAAAATAAGTATATAAAAAAATCCATAGAGCAAACTACAGGACTCACTGTTACATTTTTTTTTTTTTTTACAGAATATTAAGAGGAAGGAAAAAAACAAATTAAATAATGTAACAAAAATATCCATGGACCAGACTAGAGGGCTCCGTATTACTTTTTTTTTTTTTTACAGAAAATTTAGAAGGAAATACAAATGAAATATACATAAAAAAATCCACACACCAGCCCGTACTCTGCTCGGTCAAGGAGGTTCCCTAACATCTCTTCCGTAGCGATTTATTCTTAGATATGGATGGTTAATATAATTTTGTACATTACCTATACAGAGCATGGTGATGATAGATTTATGAAGCAAAGAGGACAGTAAGGTCCAATAAACAACATAAATCGCCTACAAAAAGGTGTTCGGGAGCTTCCTTAAACGACGAGGAAAAAAAAAAAATCGGTAACAGTTGGACTTGAATTGCTGTTACGTTTTCGTTCTTTTCCAGTTTGTTTAATGTTCCCCATTTGGCGGAATAAAACAGGGCCACGGCTTTTCATCCCCTCCGTAGCACTTCTTCGTGACTGGCATCAGACTTAAGTGTAAATCTATTGCCTTATCTCGGAATAAATATAATAAAAAAAAAAATACTAATACCGTAATGAAAATACCATGCGTAGTAGTAGTCGTTTTGGTATTATCATAAGTATTATCACAGTTGTGACAACCACCACTACTACTGCCACCACCATCACCACTATCATTACTACCACCACCACCACCACCACTGTTATAATTTTTCGTCCTCTTTCAGCATTCAACTCCAGCGGCGTCATCCAATTGGCCAACGATAGAGATACGAAGACTATTCTAAAGAACTTGTTTCCGGGCTTCAACCTCATCAATTTGAACTGCGTCCTCACCGGCAAGTTACCCCCTCCCAGTATCACCTACCTCACCGTCCTCGGCTTCTGCAATGTCTCTGGCCCATTTTCCCTGGTGTGTGAGGCTCCTATATACACCTAAGGGAATCTGTATCATCTTAAATCCCTTTTTTCCTGATCCCTAAAGTCCCTAAATACATCTAAGGGATATGGATTTGAATTTTAGGGATCTCTGGGCATTAACATCCATTTTCTCTCATCCTGGAGGTCCCTAAATACACTTAAGGGACATAGATTTGAATTTTAGGGATTTTTTGACATTTAACATCCATTTTCTCAACCTGGAGGTCCCTAAATACACCTATGGGACAAAGACTTGATTTTTAGGGAATTTGTAATATCTAAGATCCATTTTCCCTGATCCCTAAGTCCCTAAGTACACTTAAGGGACATGGAATTAGTGTTTTGGGAATTTGTGATATTTAAGACATTTCCTCGTCCCTAAATACACCTAAGGGGCGCAGATTTGATTTTTAGGTATTTTTCTTAGCATCTACGGCACCTTTTAATGAATTTAAGGCACATTAAATACAGCTAACTCATTCTCTGTTCGTTTTAGGGATTCTGTAGCATTTAAGGCCTATTTTCCTTAATCTGTGAGGTCCCTAAATACACCTAAAGGACACAGAATTGATTTTTAGGGATTTTTGGCAGTTTTAAGGTCTCTTCCCCTTGTTGAGAGAGAGAGAGAGAGAGAGAGAGAGAGAGAGAGAGAGAGAGAGAGAGAGAGAGAGAGAGAGTGAGAGAGAGAGACCCTTTGCTCTTATACGATGGAACTGATCTACCATACGACCCGCCTCCATCCAGTCAAAGCCCCCCCCCCTAATACCACTATACCAGCCCGGTATGAGATAGCCCTGGCGTGTAGGCTATTCAGTATGGACGGTGGGGCTTGGTGCTGAAGTGGTGACATGGGAGAGTGGCTCAGTTCCATCAGACGGAAACAAGCAGAGTACAGTAGCCAAGGAGACTCATTCCCACCACGAATCTCTCTCTCTCTCTCTCTCCCAGTGGTGCTCCGTGCATAGATGGCCTTAGCGACTTACGGTCTTAAACTACCCGACTTAACGCCGTTTATGCATAACGTCTGTTTTAACGAAATTCAAATCATTAAACGGTTCCTTGCCTCAGCCGGGAATCGAACCTGGGTCCACTGGCATTGCAGACCACCTCTCTACTGGCTATCTATCTGGGTATCGATCTATCTATTTATCTATGTATCTTTTTATCTTAATCCTGTAGGAGGTGGCCACAGTCGAATCGCCTCCATGTCGCCCTGTCCTCCCCACTTGACGCACTTTCTCTCCAGCCTCTCATATCCCTCCCCACCTCACCCTCGTTCTCCACCTCTCTCCCCTCCTCCACCTCACTCTTTTGTCTCCTACACTCTCATACATTCACATACACTCTCAAACTCCCATAAACTCTCATAGTCTTCATACACACTCCTACACTTTCCTATACTCTCCTACACTCTCCTACTCAGTCTCTCATTTTCTGTCCCTTTCATATTATATCTTCCTTCCTTTGCATTGTGTATAATTTTAAAGGTATCATTTACAGAGAATATTGGCACCTAAAACACTATCTGCAGATCTGATATATTGCCTCAGAATTTGATGTTGGTAATAAATGTGGAAATTAATAAAATGTATATTGATCGGTGTGGTTATGTAAAAAAAATATATATATATATATATATATGACTGTCCACTTTAAATTAAAATGTAAGAATAATTAGTGTTAAATGAACCTATGCATGTGTGAACTTATAGACACACACACACACACACACACACACACACACACACACACACACACACACACGGTTTATTTTCTTCATTCCGTGTCATTATCCTCCTCCATGCTACTGATCCAAACCATATCAGTATCTAAAGGACATTATAAAAGGATGTGAAGGTGAAATACGCAAAATAAATCGCTTAGGGAGATGTGCTAGGAATATATCTATGCCCCACCCATAGAGGAAGGATCATAGCGTGATCTACATACCCTCTTCCCTCCCCTTCCCTCTCCCTCCCCCTCCCCTGTGCCCTATTCCATTTCACTAAGCACACCTATGTGACGTGTACACAGGTGTGCCAATCAAACACCTGCTCACCTGGAGATTTAACGATTTATAAAGATTCTTAGCTAGTCTGTGCGACAAATTAGCCTGCGTAAGATTTAACAGAGATAATGATGATGATGATGGTGATGGTGAAGGTGATTGATGATGGTGATGGTGAAGGAGACTGATGATGGTGATGGTAATGGTGATGATGATGATGATGATGGTGATGATGATGGTGATTGATGATGATGATTAAGATGATGATGATAATTTATTATTACGCATTTTATGGCGTCAATACTGACTTTAATATAACTTTGAATTATTAGGTTATATTACTGACGACAAGCTTATACAACCCATCATTTTTGCCATAAATCTCTACAGCAATTAATACTCATAGATTATTTTATATATTTATCTACTTTTTTTTTTAATCTTTTGTCACTTTCATTTAGTTGTGAGGTGTTCGGTAGTTTTTTCTTGTTTTTTTACTTTCTCATTCTAATATTAGCTTTTTTTTTTATTTTTATTTTGAAATAACTGGTAGTTGTATGAGTGAAGGGAAAAGTATATACAAGCAATTAAAGTCGTATTTAAGGAAGCATAGAAGTCGTTACATCTCTTCCTTAGCGATTTGTTTTGCATGTTAGCCCCACGTCTTAATACTCGTTTTTCTGTCATTTTGTAGGTCCTGATGTCGATATAGTTTTTATCAGTAAGACACAAAGGGATAGCGAAATATGAAGTGTGGAATAAACTGCTAAGGAAAAGGTGTTAGCAAATCCCCGAAACAAACCGAGCGGAGATTTTCGTCTTTTTGCAGCTCGATAAAAATAGAAGAAAAACTACGGTTCTACATCCTTTCCTAAGCACTTCTTCCTGACTAACATCGTATTCTAGTGCCACTCCCTTGCTACAGCTACAGTCAACATGGAGATATGCCAACTTTAGGCCTAGTTAAAGTGAAAGGAGTATAGAAAGGAGGGAATTAAAGCTAGGAAAGTTTGTAAATATGAATCGTGTGTAGCGGGTCTCAAAACACCTGTGCACACGTCGATTCAATCACTCATAAATTCGTTAAAAGCTATTACTATTTTTATACGAACCTTCTTTACCAACGAAATAAAGTATGATATATGCGCTCGTGATTCTATAGCTGTGAAGATGAAAAATAGAGTGCATTCTGGGGGTGAGTTTAAAATTAGTGAATTCTGGCGGTAAAGCGTAAAATTGTTGACAAGTTTGGATGATGCTGAAGAACACATTAGTTTTGATGTTAGTTTCTAGTGACACGTTGTTATATTTCGAGTCGTTTCTTCTATAATGATAAAATTCAACTAGCTTCTTGCATAGTGACAAAATTTAGCTAGCTTCTTGTGGCAGGGAGGTTTTTGCTACTTAACTTTAATCTGTCTAGTCGAAGAAACCCGTCAACCACAGGTAATCAACTGCTACCTTGAGGCCGTCCTACAGGTACAGTATATACACCGTGCAGGGAACCGGAGTCTCCTTGTGGTAGACAGCCGTGTTGCAACTGCTCTACCCAGGTCACAACGCCACCTTCTGTAGACTCTTCTTCAGCTCCTATGGTAGGGAGGTAACACATGAAATACAGCAGTTTGATCCTCCCCCGTCCCCCGCTCTCCTCTTTTATAATTCCGTAGTGTGATGGTCAAGGAAGGAGGGAGGAAGGCAGAAGAGACGCTGGATGGATTGTGTGAACGAGGATTTGAAAAAGGGTTAGCAGGGGGAGGCGCAGGACCGTGCTGTGTGGCGAAGACTGATGAAGACCTCATAAAGAGGGAAAAGATGGATAGCAAAGAAAACACCACTAAATTTGACTGTACCCTCCATTTGTCTGAGAGTATTCCCAAGTTTACATTCAAAGGTTTCTGCCGTGAATTAGAATAGGAAAAATGCTACTGGGGATTTTCTTTTGCTTATGTGCCCTTCCCCTATTCACAGCCTCCTCTTTCAACACTGAAATCCTTTCCATGAACTGAGTGTTTACCTTCATGCATTAATTAATGTTCTAATTACTGTACTTCAGGGGCGCGGTAGCACAGTGGTAGCGCGCTGGCCTTGTGATCGGGGGATTGCAAGTTCGAGCCTCGCCCGGGCTGCCGTGCCGGGAGGGGTAGCTCCCTCCTGTAACCCTAGCGGGGCTATATAGTCCGATACAGGGCTTAGGTCGGGGGAACTCCATTTCTCCCATTTTTTAATTACTGCAGTTCAGTGATTTCGAGTGTAGCAGAGTGGAGTCGGGGCTATTTCGGAAAGACCATGCAGGTTAGGAGGGGATGGTGACGTGGCTGATCCATAGGTGCTCCTTATGCTATTATTTATTACTTAACCAGCTGCCGCCCACATATAACACTAGTCCTTGTGCTGCGTTCCAGTGTTTGAGTTACGGTCTGCTCTGTCAACACTATTACTCTCATGCGAGGTAGGCGGTTGCCATGTTACGCACAAAATCATTAGGGGGAATTGAACGTCCTTTTAGATCTTGATGCGTCCAGACAATTTATTCACCTTAAGAAGAGACTTGGAACTGATGGTATATGTAGCCTTTAGTAACTTCATAAGAGATCTTTCCAAAGTCGAATGGAATGGTTAAAGTGATTTTTGAAATGAAAAAATAATAATTATGAAGGGACTTTGTGCTTTAACCATACCTGAGAGGTAAAATTATGGTTAAAAACACATTATAAAATAACACTTTGGCACGGCTATCAGTGCCCAAATTCCTGCACATAAATGTCAAAGATGTATGAGGCTAAGGTGTGAAGGGTGACACAGATGTACGAGTACAGCATGTTTACCCTAACCTGACTGAGGTTAACGAGGCCATGTGTTGCAGTTTTGTCACGACTAAAGGAGGATTAAAGTGAACAGACTCTCCCGTAACCACGGCATAACATTCAGTTTGAGGGAACAACCTTAATGCTCTTGACAAAAAAAAAAAAATCAGAAAGAAAAGTAACAAGCACAAGGAAAAATCTTATTCAATGAATGCATAACTGGCGTGTCACTTCTCATAAATCTTCTCTTTGGTTAACCAAGCCATCCTTTCGAGGTATTTGCGAGCGATTACCATTTCCGTGCCAACGGCCCCAGGTGGGCGGATTAGTGTTGAATGACGAGACAAAGATACAATCTTTATTTTGGGACAAAAGTTTAAAGTTACTGAATCGATTATCCAAGAATAATTTGTGTAATCATTATTAATTTCAATCTGCCTATAGTATATGAATTGCATTTATTGCCATACTATTACCTTTTTATCGTTACAGAAATGTGATAAAGTCTTGTCCCGTTGTCGAATACAGCCAGACGCGCGGCCAGCTGGTTGGGGGGGCGAGGGTCTGTCCTGGCACTGTTAAAACACTTGCAGTGTCACACGTCACCGGGCTCTACGTGTATTAACTTAAGTGGCAGGGGTGCTGGCAGTCTCCGGGCGCTGTGTATACACCGCCCACCCTCACACAGGTGTCAGCAGCCAGCCTGAGGTGAGGGAGGTGTTGCTTCCGTTAGCTTGATTCACGTACCTTAGGTCATCTTTGTGTCACTCGAGACAGATGTACAAAACCATGGCCACATTCACAAACAGACCCAAGGTCAATTGCCAGCCGTAACAGTGATTGGTTTTCCCAGAAAGGACGGGAAAGGGGAGTGTAGAGACTTCCTTTATTTTTATTATCACTGGAAATCGACGTGTGTGATTGAACAGGGGCTCGGTCATTGTGTTTGTGGATCTACCCAAAGCCTATAGTAACTTATAAATCCAGTTTCATTTTCCTCTGATATTTTTCTTTTGTTCTGAGGATTGCTCACTTTGACAAATAGGGCTAGTTTGTCCTAAGCTAATGAACCATATCTTCAGTTATTGTGAGCTCATCATAGGTGGTATTTAAAGTCTGTACTGTATGTGTCAGAAATGCTTTGAAATTCTGCTTATTTAAGCAAAATGTGGTATATGAAAAGATGAGGTGATGTACAGAATAACGCCAGTACCCAAACTGCTTCCAAAAATTGCTGGGAATGCTAGCTTACCCTGGCTAGGAGTTGGAGCAGAGTTGGCTAAGTGTAGAATATTTAGCTATTCACTGAGATAATGGTGGTGAGCCAGGTGATGTATTGGCCTTGTATCTTATGGCAGGGAGGTGGGTGCATAGTCCACCAGGCTTAGAAGCATAGGTTACAGAGATGAGCACCATGGCTAAGCACCAAAATAGTGTCCCTCTGTACAGCTACCCCTGCCAGTCAGGCTAGTTACTGACAAAAGTGCTTGCTTGATAAAATTTTCATTGGCCTCCCAAAAAATTAATGAAAATGGGTGTGTAGTGCATCCTTGAATTTGAGGCTTAGGGGAGCTAGGACTGTGACTGAAGAGTTGAGAGGAAGGATGGGACTTCCATGTATTGGTGTTGTGATGAGGCAGGGTAGATTGAGATGTTAGGGCCCATTGAGAGGAAGGATGGACTGGGATGTATTGGTGTTGTGATGAGGAGGGGTAGATTGAGATGTTTGGGCATACTGGGAGGATGGAGGATGACAGTTAGGTGTGGAAGGTGGGGAGTGTGAACAGTTGGGGTAGGGTTGCAAAAAGCAAACCGGAAAAGACTGGGACGAGGTCATAGAGTGTGGCCTCAGGAATAAGGGACTTAATAGGGAGCCTACCAGAAATCAAGCAGCATGGAGAGCTGCCATTAGGTGACCGAGGCTGATGCATGTAAGCATATTAGAGCCTTTATAAACGATATGATACGAAGCGGTAGTAGCTGCTAATGCAAAAACTAGACATTAATTTGATGAGACTAATGTATGAGTAAGTTCATTACTGCTAGTTGTTTTGTACATAGCAAAAATTAAGATTAAAGTTGATTCTGATAACTAGCTTTCCTTCACAGGTACAAAATTTTGCCTGGCAGTAACATTGGACTTAAACAGACTTCAGTTCAAGTGCCTGTAATGAATTGCAGTCAGTCATTGAGTTGCTTACTAGTGTACTTGGATGAAATGATGGAAAATTAATGATCTCAGAAAAGTGCATTAAGTATGGTATAGTAATCTTAGAGAACTTTTTTTTTTTATATTATTATCATCATTATTTTTATTTAGTATATAAGAAATTCCTGGATAATTTCACTGCCGATCTAACAAGGGTCACTCCTCAAACTAAATGCCAGTACCAAGTTGTGGTTGCATGAAATATGATGTGTTTAGTTATGAGGTAGGAATGAGTCTCATTGGTTACTGGTCAGATGAGCCCTCTAGTCTGATGACACTTGGCTATCAACTGAGCTGAGAGAGGTTGGAGATCTTTGTCAGGTCACTTGAATGTTGGCAGCCAGTCACTAACACATGCTCTTCTCCCTATCATAACTTTGATTTGCTTTCTTCGGTACAAGAAGAAGAGTACAGTACAAAGTTTACCTAAGTCTCTTTTGTCCTACAAAAACAAATCTTGGTTACAAAAGGAAAATTATTGTAGGTTTATGTATTTGTCGTTTGTTAGAAGGACAAGGAAAGAAGAGTGCAGAATTCCCTATACAGCACCTGTTTCCTCCTATGAAAATAAGCCTGAGTTATGACAGAATTGATTGTATGTTCGAGAATCCTGTCCTTAGTAGATCTCCCTAACACTCTCCCTCTTTACACCTGGCTAAATATAGCTGTCCAGGTGTTTTTCTGCAGATTATAATGCTGGGCACACTGTACAGTAATTCCTAATGAAGTAAGCTTAGCATATTTCCCTAAGAAATTAGTATGTACAGTAACACTCATCTTTCTGTTTAAAGTGCAGTTTCAGACCGTATACATCTTAATACCGGTATGCAATAACCACTAATCTAAGCCAGCTGTACAGTTTAAGAATTTTATGGAAATTTAATGTGCCATTAATCAGTGCCAATAGTCATTTGATGCATCATATCTTATATATCAGAGCATTTGATAGTTGTAGCTTGCTTATTATGGCTATGAAGCACTAAAATCATGTGGTGTTACATGTAGCTAGTGATTTTATCACTTACACTACTAGCTTGTTAATGTGTAGAGTATGTGATTATGATACTAATAAATACAGTATATATTTTGTTTTTGTATAGCAGCCTGAACCTTATCTTTAAGAACAAGCATTAGGAGTTGTAAACTACCCTTCTACCATTGAAGTCTCGTTCCATATATTTGTATGTAACTCAGTGAATCGCCTTAGCCGATATTTTCATTAGCTTAGGTGGCTCTCTAGCACCTCTTCTTTATTGATATACCATACTATATTTCTGCATATGGTACAGTAGGCCTACATTGAAATTCTCTTACCTTACAGTACTGGTATTTATGTAGTCTGTGCCATGATACATTCAAAATGATGAACAGAAATGCTTTATTCCCTTCTTACTCTTAACTTGGCCTAATATTGCCATCTCTCCATCTGAAACACTTAGCAGTACCAGTGGATTAACACTTGAAATTGATGCTAGTCACAAAGAAATGCAATGGAAAAGTTGTAGTGCCACAGCGTAGTCTTATTCTGCCACTGCACTATATGAAAAAAAGCTGTAAAACAACAAAAATCTGGGCCATGTTTGATAAAAGGACTATAGTATAATAATTTCTGTTAATCAGGTTATCTAACCAGAAACTTCTAAAGATGACATGCAGTTAACCGAGTCACTACAAGATTCTTGTTTAAGATGAATGAAATGATCTGGCAGTAGAAAGTAAAACATTATCATTACTGAAGGGATTACTGTAATAGATGTCCCTGTATAGTATTTTTAAGCCTTTCACTGCTAGAGTTAAACGCAGGTGGAACACATTAATGAGACACTAGGAGGAATGAAAGTAGAAGAAAAAAATGTCATTGTAGTGAAAGGATAACTGCATATATCATAATTGTCAGATTAGTTTCATGAGTAGTTGTTAACTTTATGGTTGTCCAAATTGAATAAACTTGCCACAGAGACACACACACACACACTCATCTTTCCCATGTTTTCTGGACCCTACTTCATTCCATTCTTAGGTAGGAAGAGAGATGATAATGATGAGGATGCTGTTAAATGATGATACTAACAGTACAGAAGTATTACAAGGATTTGCAGGAATTTTATTTAAAAAAAAAATAATAATCATACTGAAGGTTGTTTATTATTTCACATTCCCTTGCCTTCCAGATATATAAACTCTTCAAACCTCATAACTCAGCAATGTTCCGAGGATGTGTGGTGATGGTGGTGGTGGTGGGGGTGATGGTGGCTGGGGTTTGGGCACACACACACCACCTGCATAACCCACACAAGGAGCGGGAGGAGGATGGTACCCGCATGCCCCGAGACCATGGACACTACGTTGATGGCGAACACAACACAGAATTTGACCACGAGGCTATATTGGGTAATGGCATGATGTAGATTATTCTTTAAATAGTTGATGGTTTGATACCATTGACCATAGGAGGAACTATCATAAGAGTGGAGTGTAGTCCCGAGCTTGTTAACCACTGGGTGACCTCACAGTCATCTCCCATAGGCAGGAAACTGGGCCACAAGTAAAGAAAGTCCAAGTCGAGACTCACACATTGTTACAGATCATATACACATCTCAGATTTCATTTTTCCCAGCAGCTGCCAAGAACTGTTTGGAAGTAATTAGCTGGTTTTGTCAGCAGAGTTACTGTACACACAAGTCCATAGAAAAAAATCAGCTGTACTGTGGCCATCCTCAGTACTAGAATTTCATGAGAGGAAGCATAGCATCGTTTATTTGATATACAAGTTATACTTTCTATTGTATTTGGATAGTTTTGTTTAGGTAAAAAGATCAAAGTGGTTGGTATCAAACTTCATTACTGATAATCTTTTATACATTACCATCAGATAATATGATGCCTTCAAATAATTTCAAGATGATGGAACTGATACATATCAGTTACCAAAGAAGTAGTGTATTGAGCCCTTATGTTCAGTTAACCCCTTCACCCCGAGTGGGTTGTTATAGGTTGGAAGAGGATAGTTACCTGCATACCTGAGTGGTACTGGCTTCCTTTGGTAATTATGTGGAGTTAAAAGCCTGGTGTCATTCCTGGTTGTAATGTAGTGTAACCAAATCCACCTTCTTTAACAGGCAGCACTAAGGAGGCTGAGGAGTATGACCAGCTGCCTGCTAGTGAGGCCAAGAGGCGGCTGGAGATACTGTTGCTCAAGATGGACCGCAACAATGATAAGAATATTGATCGCACAGAGCTGCAGATGTGGATACTACGTTCATTCAGGTAGGCTCTGTGCTTATTCAGATCACTGCATCTATGAGTACTGTGCTACTTCGAGTATGCTGTGTGTTTATTAGTTTCTTTTCAGTTCTTATGTTGCTTGGTGGTGTACTGGTTACAACACCCCATTTGAAGAGGTGATCTTCCCCAGGTTTGAGCCCAAGAGTTGACTGGATGCTTTTTGATCAAGTAGGTATTCCACACGCAAAGGAAGTAGGCCAGTCATCTACCCATAAATGCACTAGACTGCAGCTCAAAATGGACCACAATAATGACAATCTTGAGCACGCAGAGTTGCACATCTGGGTGCTGCTCACATCAGGTTGGGTCTGCTTTTGTAAGAGGTCCTCCCAAGGCTGATGGCATCTAGTCATTCTCATTTTTTTTCCCCTTCCAACTAGGGGCAAGGTAGGATCCAGAAAAAGGAAGAGGAAGAGAAGTATGTGAGGGAGGCAGTCAGATTTGTTTTATGAGAGAGAAAGTGAGCTGTCAACAACATACCCACTGAAATGGGTTTAAACAGTTACACTGAAAACTGGTTTTCCTATTTCTGGAACATCCCAGCCCATTAAAATAGTTGAAAAATGGCCTCTTTGTTGTAATGGTGATGATGATACTGCTGTGCTTTTCCCTGTACAGGATGCTATCTGAGGAGGAGAGTGCTGAGAGGATGGATGAGGTTGACGAAGACGAGGATGGTTATGTGACATGGGCTGAGTACATCGCTGAGACCTATGGCATTTCAGACCCCAGTGATATGACCATGCTGGATGCAGAGGACAAGCAAGAGGAGCAACGGGTTTGTGTCTCAGTTTACACCCAAAGTTTATATAAATTTTTTCTCATGTTTGTATGACTGGGATTTTTATTAGTATAGCATAAAGAAGGAATGAATACAACTGTGGAAGTACACTCTTCATTCACAAATATTTGTTCTAAAAAAATATTTAATCTGGAATTACACTCATTGCGCAGTGACTGAGGGTGATCATTGTTGACTCTGTATAGTACTGCCTACTTCTTTCTTCCCCTTTATCATTAATTTTCTTTGTCAGCCCTCCATTCTTCCTATATCTCCCATCTTTCTTATAATTTTTTATATCTCTCCTTTCCACTGCAGTTGCTCTACACTGAGTGTCAAGCTTAATGGTTTCCTATAACCCAGGAAACTATTTTCAGTACTAGATGGTAACCATATGAAGTAATGGAGTGATTTGGAGCCTGCTATGGTGCCCCTGTTAATTGGGTAGAGAGATGCAAATATGACATCCATCTAGGAACCAAATCTCCACACTTTCCTGTGCCTCACTGTGACGAGGTGCTCTCCACCACAAGGGAACATTGGTTTACTGCATGGTACATCCCAGGAGAGGCAGTTGCTTGCCTGTGGTTAATGAATCTGCTCTGCCAGACAGACCGGGATTGCTGAACAACAAGAGTAACTCTCATTGTTAAACCATTGACCACCCAAATGTGGAAAATTTTTGGATAGGGTACACATGTGTCTCCCCTTTCTTTATATTGGACACTTGTATTAAATGGGTTACTCAGTAAGGGTTAGAAAAATGTTGGCCATACATTATCCTCGGTGATGTAGATGCTTGAGGTTAGGCTAACAGCCTAGAACATGCACAGCCCCCAGTACAGATGAGTCATGTGTAACTTTTTGCATGCAGCTGGTATTATACTGTAATTTGGGGAGAGCTGGCAAATCGGTTGTATAGGTAGCTTATGAAATGTATCAGGTATTTTTTCTGTAATATCAGTTTCAGAGCAAAAGGGAATGTCAAAACTATTGAGGAACTAGAAGCTATCTCATGATGGGATCTCACCATCCATGTAGCCGGAAAGTTTTTTCGGCACATAATTTTGCTTCTCCACTTCTGATGTGATGCAAATTCAGGGTGTAAAAAACACAAACAAAGCCAGCCAGCCAGCCAACCTCACAACTGAAAACATCACCACTCTGCTTACTTCGCAACACAAGAAGTAAGCGAGTAGAGTGGTGATGTTTTCAGTTGTGAGGTTGGCTGGCTAGCTTTGTTTGTGTGTGAGTAAACAAGACATCTCATGAACAACTTAAGCTATCAACATGAAACTTTCAGGGCATCAAGATATGGCCAAAATCTTGGACGAGTTTGAAAATGGGCATGTGGGGTCAAGGTCATTAAAGGTCAACTAGTTGGCCTTTGGCAGCCATTTTGGTGACCTTGACCTTCACCCAGAGTGCCCATCTTCAGACTTGTCCAAGATTTGGCCATATCTTGATACCCTGAAAATTTCATGTTGATAGCTTAAGCCATTCATGAGATATATTGTTTACCCACACACAGACAAAGCCAGCCAGCCAACCTCACAACTGAAAACATTATCACTCAGTGTGCTTTGCAACACGGGTGGTAATCATTTGTTGTGAAAAGGTTAGAAACAGTTAGTATTAATGCCATCACAACCAGTTTTCTCCCTTTAAGCTGAATAAAATGATCTGAATGTAGCAAGGATAATGTATAAAATATCATTTGCAGATGAGAAGTTGGTAATTTTCCCTCAAACATTACAGCTGCTGAAGGAGGATCGCCAGCTTTTCAATGCAGCCGACCAGAATATTGATGGTCGGCTGGATGAAAAGGAGTTCCTGGCCTTCACCCACCCTGAGGAGCACCCAGACATGCTGCCCATCATCCTCCAGCAGACACTTGATGAGAAGGACACAAACAAGGATGGCACCATTGACTTTCAGGAGTATATTGGAGACAAAGGTAAGCTGAGCAGATAAATTAAGTGAGGATATAGCTACAAGGCATTACAAGGACAAGTAGTACCTTGAAAGATCTCACAACTCATACCCTAGATGACGTATAGTCTAGGAAGCAAGGATATAGGAAAACGATTAGCTCTCCCACTGTCATGTTTTTCTTTTGCTTTCTGGGCCTACCTCACCTCATCCTTACAGTATGTAGGAAAAAGAGTTCGGGGTGATGATGAGAAAATGGTAGAATTAGGGTAGATGTGGGATGGTGAGAATGTAGTTGGTTAAATGAAGTTAGACATACAGTAGGAAAATAGTTGGTTGAATTATGTTAAATATGGATGGTATTGTGTATCGTATTTACTTTTCTGCTACTTCCATATGTCTGTTACCCAGATTTATAACCACAGCCCAGCTACAACAGTGCCTTGAAAACTGCAGCGTTTGAGGGATACACACATTTGCCCAAATTCTTGTTAGTTTAAGAGGTTTGGTAGCATCTGGGTGATTTTTCCTGAATATTACACTTCAGTATTCTCTCCTGCTGTTTACAACCTTTTAATGTCAACATAAATTACATAAATACCCAGTAACGTACAAGAAAATAGGAATGTGTTATACTGTATATAGAAATAATCTGGTAAGTAAGAGGTGCCAGGGAGCCATCTTGACCAAAGAGATTATGACTACTTATGTTTTATAATGTCAATTAGTGCCATATTTTCATCAGTTTAGGAGGCTTCTTAGCACCTCTTCCTTACCATTTTTTTCTTCATATGGTGATGTTGATATTCTCCTTTACTGTATGTTATTTTTACAGTCTGTGATGATATTTAGTAGTATAGTACCGTAGTTGCAACCCCAGGCTCATTTGAACACGAACCCAGTGGACTGCAGGGCAAAGCTGCTGTTCTTCAGTCTACAGTCCTCCAGTCAGGGAATATAGAGGAGTTTGAGGGATGTTTGTATAACCAGTGAGCTCCACCACCACACAAAAAAATAATAATAATTATAAGAAAAAAAAAAAATAATAATAATAAAAAAAAAAATAAGGTAAATGTATCAGTGCCACCAAATGATGGCATCCCTCTCCAGCACCATGTGGTTATTTGAAAAACGTAAATGACATACAAGACATTATGGTAGGAAGGTGTATTATGCAGAATAAATCACTAAGGCAGTACTGCTACAAAACCAAATCTGACAAGACTATGAGTCTTGGTATGGTATTTGTGAACATTCTGTTCTCAGTTCTGTACCACTGAGAGAGGTAAATTAATAACACTTTCAATATGATGGTGTATTTTATACCTTATTCCAGCTACTTCATGATACATTTTATTCACCTTGGGATAGCTGCTTTGAACTGGAGTTTAATATAGTCTTTATTAAGTCCTACTGGGGTTTGTTAACTCTTTTACTGCTTGGGAGCTGTCTCTAAGGTGAGTAATATAGTCTGGGAGTAGTAGGAGTAAACTAAAGGAAAATACTGGTAAGTCACTGGATTGAAATGTTTTATGTTCACAAAAGTACATACAAGTCACATGCTAGTATTGTGAAGGATAGGAGGTTCATAGAGTTGATGGAGAGGAAGTGTTAGCTTTACAAAGATGAACATTTAGTTCCTTGATATGAGTGGATTTCAGGTGCTTGAATGGCAGATGAATGAGTGTGTGGCCTACTTCTCTGGGTGTGTTGTTTGTCAGTTCTTCTTCTTAAGTGCTTTCTCTGCCTCACCAAATACCTCGATGGGAAAAATAAGGCAGGATAACAGTGATATTTCTGTTTACAGTGAAATAAAGGCGGTAGATAAATTTACAGCCAAATTTCAGAAGTGGAGGTAGAGGAGGAGGAGAAAGAGGACCCATTGGCACGAAGGAATCATATACGGAAATATCAGCAAAGGTTTGCCAAAATGGACACAAACAAATCAGGAAAACTGGAAGGAGCTGAATTGCGTCTTTTGGCAGGCGGCCAGATGTAAGCTTATTGTTGGGTGTTGGATATGAAGTGTGTTTGTGTGTGTGTGTGTGTGTATCTGGGGATGGTCTTGTTTGAGGAGGTTAATGGTCGTATTTTGGTCGGCAAGGGAGATTTTGAAATGTCTCTTCCATAGCAGTTTATCATCCTCCTTGCAGTTTGCATTCTCTTGTATGTTATATATAATACTGAAACAGTTTGGATAAGTAACAGACAAGAGGAAAAGGTATAATATGGAAAATTAATCTCTAAGAGGCCATATGAAAATGCCAAGGCCAGCTTAAAATGTGGCCCTGAATCATATGTTGTATTTGTGTAATGACGAGTTTTGGGTGCATTTAGCCTCAGTAAGGCGGTTCACTGCAAGGACTGGGATGGTGTGAATGTAGAAGGGATAAATTGAGAGTTTGTGTCCCTGTTTCTGTGTAAGAATCTCTTGTGTGTGCTTTAAAGATGAATCATATTTGTGCATCAGACCTTTTGCTGGAAGCTGGAGTTTTAAATGATGTGTTGTGTACCATTTCCTTGGGTGTGATGGTAAGTGTTACTGATGATAAACCAAAATTCAACTAAAGACTGTGAATGTTGAGGAAGTTTAAACATAAAATTGTGTTGGCTGAGATGGTGTGGAATGTTGGTAAAATAGTGAATGGGTTTTATAAGTGGTATTTAATGACTCGACGCTGATGACATATTCTATTGGGCGATTCTTGCTACCTCCAGATAATTTAGGGATATATTTTGTAGTGAAGGGTTCAGTGAAAGCTATGTCTATCTCCAGTTCAAAATTTCTTGCCTAAACTGAATAAAATAATCTGGAAGTAGGAAGACTGTGCTAAGGAAAAAAAGTCATCACATTCAAAGGGTTAATGGAAACTTTTGTGGACTCGCATTTGTTTGATGGTAAGAGGTTCCTGTTTGATTTCTTTTTAAAATCAGTTACTTAAAGAGTTGTGTAAATACAGGAGTGTTTACCTGATTAATATTCACTTAAACATCCTCTTAAATCATGCACACTATTCAGATTTATTTCATGTGGCATAAATTGTGCACAGTATAATAATTGTGTGTTTAAATAACTAGATAAATTTGCATGCAGTTTTAAACTTTTTACTTGTTTCATATATTATTTATTTTATTATTGATTTATTTAATATTTCAGTTTCCATCACAAGTACAAATTTTAGCTACAGAACATAAGAGTAATAGTGTTAGGTGTTTCATGATCATCATCTGGACCTCCTTTCCCACCCTAGGGCAGGGTGAGGAGTAGCAATGTCCAGACAGCCCAAATTTGCCCAATCCAATGGGCCACGCTTCCATTCATTCATCATTCAGGCCCCCAGAGTCCTGGCTCTTTCGGATATGCCACAAACATTCACCATGTTCTGTAGCTTCACTTCTTGAGTGTGGTTTTGAGGTGGTCCATGCAGTAGCGTTGAATCCAGTAAGTTTAAGTTCGCCAGCTTTTTTTTTTTTTTTTCCATGATATTCAGTTTGGGAAAAGACCTTAGTAGTAAAGGGAGCGTGAATACTGTATTTACTCCACAGGTTTAAAAAAAGGATGGAAATAACAGACATTAAATTTAAAAAGTTGTCATTACTAAAAGGGTTAAAGCTAACAGGGTAATGGTTTTTGTATAGAGCATTTCAAACATATACAGGGAGTGCCAGGAAGTGTATAAGAATCTTCAGGAGGATATTCTTGGACAAATTTTGTTATAAATGCTATATCAACATGGGACCAAGTCTCAGACATTATGGAACTACAATTATTAATGAAGAAAAACATTGGTCACAAGTAGGTAAATAGTTAGTCCCAGCTGAGACTCACAAATTGTTACAAATCTTCTACACTGTAATTTATTTCTTCTCATTAGTTTCAAACAAGGGTTAAGTGTCAGTTAGATGGTTTGAGCACATGGTTTAGCTTTAAGCCCATAGAAGACATCAGCTGTACTGTGATGAATCCCAGTACATGAATTCTTCAGGAGGGAGGATGACATAATTTGTATTTATGTATGTTATGGCAAAAATGGTCTTCATTGTAATTCTTCCTTAAGATCCAATCATCATGGCTCCATAGTGACTGATAATTGTATTCATGCTCATTCAGATTAGTCCAAGAATAACCTAAGATATCTACATTTTCAAGGACACCCTGTATATGTAGGTTAGCTCTAAAGCACTTAGTGGAGAGAACTGTCAGTGAGAACCCAGCACATTACAGGGGACCACAGGGAGGTAGACAGTCCATCACAACGTAAGCTTATGATGGACAGGTTCCAAACGTATGATTTGAACAAAGATGGAGTGTTGGACTTTTGCAGAGGCCCAGAAACTTTTCTCACCAAATAACTTGTAAGCTACATTATTGTGATTTACCCTCACTGGCTAGTTGTTTGGCTGCACACATGGGAATTGTACAAACACACACACACACACACGAGTTTAAAGTTAAATTCGACTTATTGAGAAACAGCGACGGAAACCCACGAGCATAGTACATTCTGTGTATATCACAATTAGGTATATTCTTAAATATTTGGAACGACTTAGACAAAGAGGTGGTGCATGAGAAAAACATTCATGTGTGTAAAGGTAGACTTGATAAATGTGGATATGGAGACAGGACAACACGAGCATTGCTCAATTCCTGTATACTACAAATAGGTAAATACAAATAGGTAAATACACACACACACACAATACATACATACATACATTTGGGTTTAATCATGGTTAGTTGTAGGTTGATGATATTATTGCACTTATGGAGTTTTGTACATGCACAGGTATACATTCCCAACATACTGACTCTTGGGTTTACACAGGTTTGTATAATGACTAGTCAGTGTTGTATCAGGAAAGCATAAGCGACCTGGGAATAAAATATGTATACTTAACCCTGTTATTCCTCTGTTGTAGTTATCTAGGAAGACTGATGAGTAGAAAATATCAACCCATTTGATCTGGCGATGTGTTTTTCATTTTTTTTTTTTTTTTTTTTTTTTTTTCATTTTTTTTTTTTTTTTTTGAGCTTAGGGAAGATTTTTTTTGCTATAGTGGTTAAATGTAGTCTTCATTAAACCCCCCACATACCAGAAGGTTCCCTTAAACCAAATCGAATCATCTGTAAGTAACAAGAATAAAGTGAAAAATACCTCACCAGTGTCATTGGGTTACTAACTGGTAAACACTTTCAGTTGTTGGTTTATAACTCTTATGTTGGGTTTAATTTCTGTTTATAATAATAGCACTACCAATTTCATTTGATGCACTGGTGGCAAGGGTAATTATGGTGTGGTATTTTTGTTCCTCATACAGTACGTCTTGTTTTCCATGCAATTGAGATTTCTGGCCTTGACTGTTGCTACACTTTGGGGCCTTCCAGGGCCCCCAAAAGAGTAGCACAGCTGAAGTTTGGCTGTTGCTGTTTTTGTATATCACACAGAGAAGTTCAGTCCTTCATGTACTAAATTATTGATTACTCTACAGGTGCCTTAAATCTGAGGTAAAAGAAAGCATGTGCTGTAAGATTTAAGAGTGCTAATTCATGAGCACAGTATTTTGGACTGTTGGTGGAGAGTTGTAAAATGGATGGTACCGTAGTACAATACATACAGTAAGACCAATTTATTCAGTCCTTACAATTGGCCTCTTGTTAACTCATCCACCTTCGTTTTCTAGTTCTGAAATATATGGTCAGGGACAAAAGTTTGCCTACTGTTCCACTGTTAGGCATGGTTATTACATTCCTCTCTGGTGTGTTAGTGCAGACTAACAGCCATGATGGAGAAGAGTTTAGGACGAAATAGAATGGTCTTACTGTACTGTGTTTGGTTTGTGTGAGTTTTTTCATCTTGTTTGTGCTAGTTGTGTGATTGGTAATGGTGAAGATGGTGTTGGCAGGACAGGAGAAGGACCGTGAGTGGCTGGTGACAGAGAAGGACAAGTTCGACCACGAGCATGACAAGGACTCAAATGGGTACCTGGACCGCGACGAAATCCTGTCCTGGGTTGTCCCCACCAATGAGTATGAGATTCTTTACCATTCTGCCTCCCTTGTTACAGGATCATGTCCCCTGTTGTTATGCTGTAGTGTAGTAGTTTATGATTAGTTGTCCTGTTTTTCTTTCAGTTTGTGGTTTTCTTTTGCAATATGCTGCTATTGACCGTAGCAGTTAATGCAGCAGATAATTTATATGGCATACTAACCAGCTGTCTCCAGTATTGCTTGTCCTTCATTGGAATGCTTCTTAGTTTACTCTCTTTGCTTATTTCATCAGTTCATGTAAGTGCTCATTTGTGTTGTATGTGCAGTATTGATATTTGATATGGGTACAGTACATAAACTTTGTAGCTCTGTTATATATTCCCAATATCTACATATTTCCTATCACCCTAACATGAGTAGAACTGTATATTTTTCAGTTTTTGTATAATACTTCTGCTTTCACCCCAAAACATTATTTTTGTTTGAGCATGATGAGACTTCTTGATTGCATATGATTCAGCTGTTTTCTTTCTGTTCTTCATTCATAGACCTACACGAGCATGACGGCTTCTTATCTGCCTTGAGATTTACAGAATAATAATCTTTGATTGCATAGTCTAAGTTTCCTCATTAATTCATGTTTGCAGCATATATTTCACTGGTTATGAAATGATGTTACAGTGTATCATTGGCCTGCGCCTTTAGTGCAAGGTGATTTTAAAAATCAACTTCAGTCACATTTACCAAGTAGCCAAGATCATACATTGCTCAAGATGAAACAGTTTTAAAGTTTTCCCTCAGTTTTCTCTAATATCTTTGCCCATCAGTGGTAGCCAGTGTGTAATGGTAGTTTGTCATTGTAAATAAGCTGAGATCTCACTTTCTTGAGTTAATCCGTGGAAGAAACTTATTAGTACAGTGCTCGTTGTTAAATGTTTGAAACAGACTTAGAAATGATGAAGTCAGTTTGCAATATGAAATTTTGAATGTGATTTTTTAATTGAGTAAAGGTTTTTGTCACCTGTAGAATAATGAAAGTTATGAATGAAAATCCAGCCAGTAGGCATGGCTCACTGCAGTTTAGTGCTTTAATCCATTCATTTGGATGAGTCCCTCCTGAGTTGACAAAAGTGCCTGGCAGTAACAAAAATTAATTTACAAAAATTTGACAGTGAGGGAGGTTTTGGAGACTTTAATTCCTTCGCTATAATTCATCTCTGGGAAGGGGGGGAATCCTCGTTATAGCCAAAAAGAAAAAAATGAAAGGGCTCATCTCAGATATATTGTATCTTGTCCTCACATCTTGCTTATTTCTTCAGGAATGTGGCAGAGGCATTGTTTTAACCCTCTCAGACTGATTAGGTATTATTTTAAATTTTGTCATCTTCATAGGATACTGTTGAATTAGGAGAGACTTTTTAAAACTGGAGTAAAACTTTCATAGACTCGTGCACTACCAGACATCTCCCATAAACTGGAAGTGTAAGCAATAAAAATAGGTAAAGTTGGTGAAGGGGTTAATCCAAGAATATAGTCCATTCATAATTATACCTACTCTCAGCCATGACTCACACCTTCCACACCTGCCCTTACTTCCTCACTCTTACTCTGTTACCTGTAACTGTAATTTTGATTTTGAATGGACTGTAGTTACAGATTATGGAGTTAGAATGATGGAATATGGGGAGGAATGAGAGAGTGAGAGTTGTTGCCAGGTGTAAGGCAAAACTGGAATTGGTTATAAATGTAGCTGACCTGTTGTTACCCTATGTTTGTTTCCACAGGTTCATAGTGGAGGGCAAGGTATAAATTAAAGTAAGACGACATTGTACGACAGCGAATGGGTTAAGTCCTGACAAAATGTATATAACTCTTCATTTCCCCTTGTCTCTCTTTCTAGGGATATACCAGAGACTAAGTGTATATGACTCATTGTTACCCATTTTCTGTCTCCCCAGGGATGTAGTAGACTAAATGTACCTAACCCATCATTACCTCTCATCTGTCTTCATAGGGACATAGCGGAGGATGAGGTAGACCACTTGTTTGCTGCTGCTGACGATGATGGTGATGGACTGCTGTCATTCCTGGAGGTGTTGGATCACCATGACGTCTTCGTTGGCTCGGAGGCGACAGACTACGGTGACCACCTCCACAACCTGGACCGCTTCGATGACGAGTTGTGAGCCACCTGGGACCAGGTGTGAGGGTTTCAGGTCACGTATTACAGTAATTCCTCAGTATAAGTTGGAAAGAGTAAAAATATAGTTAAAAATAATTATTAACCCCTTCACTATGAGATGTCTTTACAAGCATGAATAATGTCATGCCTTGTAGTGCAGTTGTTAAGGCACTGGGTTCGTGAATGAAGAGGTCTGGATTCAAGTCTGCCTTTGGCTGTGCTGCTGTTGTAGGATGAGGTGGGATCTCCATGTCAAATGTAGCTCAAGGCATGCCAGGCAACATACCCACAAGAGTTCAAAGCTCAAGATTAAGAAGCCAGTCTCCTTTTGTCTGTGCTTCCCGAGGCTTTGTAGTGGATCATTGTGCTTCATGAGCTACCAGTTGAAGAAAATATAAGAGTAACAATGTGGAGCACTGTACAAACCCCAGCTTGGAGAACCCATGCAGGTAGACCAAGGAGACCACTGGGTGAAGACCTGAAGAGGAAATTCAGAGTTAGGGAACCCCAGACTTAATCAGAATAATGCAGGGAATTAGGTAGCTCGGAAACAGCCATCAACTAATAAAAGCTGACCTCTACAAGCGCTGAACACTGCCATTAAAAATATACGTTTACAATGCATGTAAAGATACCGTACTGAAGGAATTAAATAGATGGAACTTGTATGGAGATTATTCATACAATTACCTGTAAAACTGTAAATGGAAATACATATATTGGAGGGTTGAATTAATTGTATTAGAATATAATTTTCTAATTCATTAGGGACTTTCTAACAGAAGGAATGAATAGAAGTGGCTTATACTGAGGAATTATTGTAGACATAGTGTAACATCATTATTTGAAAAGTTGCACGGCTTCACCATGACCTCTTCTGGATTTTTGTATTTCGTTAGGGGAAAAAAAAAAAACTAGGCATTATGAGGTACAGTATTGCAGTGATGTTGATTCCCAGTCTGTTTAAGAATCTCATCCTTTGGCAATTTCTCTGGAGGGGTTGGTTTGTATATTTACAGATACTGTGTAAGTGATGGTTGTCCTGAAGTTAATTACTTTAATTATATATGAGATATTCACAAATTTCATTTAGTTTCAGATCATGTATACTGTAAAAAAAATGTAAATACAGAGCGCCAACAAGCATTATAGGTTCTGCATACACTTCTGCCCAGCATTTCTCACTACCATGTATCTCTGAATCTTGGTGATGTCCTTTTTAGTTTACTCTTGCTGCTGCCTTCATTATTTTATTCAGTTAAGGAAATGTCTCTTTGACTAAATAGGTTCGTAAGACAGTCACCACCCTTACTTGTTATAATACCAGCACAAAATACAAACCCACAAACAGTCCACTATGCCCTCACAGTAGTGCAGACCCCACACCACAACACACTCACCTCATGCATGACATTTATCAAAACACTGACGGTGCCTCAGCATTAGGCCTCTAGGCCTCTGGAAGCAGCCACTTGAAGTGGCTGGTTTCCTGCAGTTCTTTAACCCGTACCCTCTTGGTTTTTTTGGGCCTCCCCACCCCCTGAAAACCCGGTTATTATTATTATTTTTTTTTCAAACATTCCCTTTTGGTGAGAAACTAATGAAAATCACCAAGAAAGTTGCTCCCGTTACCCCTAAGTGCTCCTAAGGTGG
The DNA here is from genome assembly GCF_032717465.1 of Coenobita brevimanus. Classification (NCBI taxonomy): domain Eukaryota; kingdom Metazoa; phylum Arthropoda; class Malacostraca; order Decapoda; family Coenobitidae; genus Coenobita; species Coenobita brevimanus. Next base: position 52,225,242 of record NC_137018.1, on the reverse strand, counting down.
GTCCCCTTCACCTTAGCCAGGTGTTCTGTGGCCGGGCCGGTGCGGCTGCTCCGTTTTCTACAATGGGAAAGGGGTGGGTAACTGATCAAAACCAACCTAAGTACATATATTTACATTTATTTGCTACAAAAGTACATATACAGCAACAGTATTGTGGTATACAGTATATATAAAAAAATGGGTGAAAATAACTTAGGTTCATAATGGTACCACTCATAAAGCGCTGATTTCTGGCACACTTGACTAGCTGATACTGTTGTTTCCACTGGTGGCAGCTAGAGGAAAGTCTCATGCGTCTGCCTGCCACGAATCACCCATGAAATTTGAAAAATGTGCACACAACGTGCCTTGCAATTGCGAATCATACGATGTACAATGGCGGGTCCACGGCAGCTACCATGTTCTGTCGTACAACGTATGATGTCAGAAGGGTATGGGTTAACCCCACCAGTTCAAAAAGTCAATCCTGAGCTGAATAAAATAATCAGATGGCAAAAATTAAAATGAAAAATACGTCCCCAGTCTCATTGGGATACTGTATATACCTTCCTTTGATCCCCTCTCCCCACCCCCCCCTGAGAAAATGCTTAGAACAAACGTACTTGTGCAGTACGCTCCAACCACCCCCTCCCTATCTTTATTGCTCCTTCTTCCATTACAAAAAATTCAGTACCAAAAAAAGCAGTGGGAGCTGGAGGTGTGCCATGTAAATAAGACACCAGCCTGTGTATTCAGTGCTGAGTTGAAGTTTTATTTTTGTGGAGCCAGGTAATAGTGTCCCTGTATCATTGAGTGGAGTGTCATGTTTACTGTATAATAGAGTACATAATTTTGTAAAACATTCAGTACATATGTAGCTTACAAATTTATACAGATATTTTTTATTAATTTTATGTTAGTCATTAAAGTAGGTGAGTATTATGCATTTACAGTTAGTGTATTGCAGTGTATAGACCAGGGGATGAGTGTGCACTGAGAGACTATAAAATGTCACAGGAAAAATGCATTTTGATCCTGTGCCATATTTTCTCTCTGAATTGTAGGTTGTGGATTTTAAAATATTGTTTTTAGTTGCCGAACAGGACTAGAGAGTAAGAACATCTTGACGTTTGCATTATGATTAACATATTCTTAACAGGGACGGATCCAGGAATACATGAGGTGTTGCCCAGGTTCATCTGAAGTGCAGTGTTTGACACATCCTTTCTCTGAGCCAGGTAGTAACTTTTGATATTCTTGTATATTTTTAAAGTATTATATTGTGAATAAGATGCTGTGATCATGGATATGAAACCTGTAGCTTGTCAAGCAAAGGTGCGTTGAACCATTTATGTGAGAGAAGTAAACATCATAGTGAGGGAAAGATGCTATATGCTGTTGTTGATCAACCCCAGTCTGTCTGAGTGAGCAGGCCCATCAATTGCAGGCAAGCAACTGCCCCTACAGGGCCGTCGTGTGCAGTAAACCAATGTACCCTTGTGGTTGACAGCACCTCGCTATGGCAGGGTGCAGGGAAAAGTGTGAAGGTTTGGAGTATTGTCCAAGTAGCAGGCACTACACCCCTGGATCTGCCCATGTTTAAGTGCAGAGTAGCAGAAGAGATCATGTGACAACACAAACCCAGGCCAGTTTCAAGCCTTATTATATCTGCTTTCCTGTACAGTCTGCTTTCCAGAGGGGCAAACACAGGCAACTCCACTCCCTTACTAGAAATATTGAAATAAAAGTATGATTTTTTTCAGTACATTTTGTAAAATTGTATGCATTTCATGTTTTCTCATATGACCAGTTGGAATTTGGAATTTTTTGTATGGGGAAACCTCGAGCTAGACCATGATAGATCATATTGCCCCGCTAGGTGAAAGGAGAGCACTACCTCTCCCAGTAGGGCAGCTACTAGGGCGGGGCGCGAACTCTTGACACTTTGGTCTTGAGTCAGACACGCTGCCACTGAGCCACCCTGCCCCCTCATATGACCAGTTACATTAATTATTTTAGGCATAGAGTAGCCATCATGTGTTTATCATCTGATTTAACTTCTTGTCTGACATTTTATTTTTTTGATTTTTTAATTAATTTATTAAATATTATCTTTTAATTGGAACATCATCAGAGTTGTAGCAGTTAAGTGACATGGAGTAGTGTTGTGTTTACAGTATGTTGGTGTTGTCAGGGCTTGAAGTACTGTAATGTTTGAGAAATTATTATTTTGTTCAGGTTTTATGTTTTTGCTTCTATGTACTGTACAGTAAAATTCCACTTTTACAGAATAGTACTTTGCCAAAAATCCATAATTGATGGAATGGATGAGTTGGGTACGGTATTTCTTAGAGCATCGGTTTGTCATCACCCTTTGTGGGATCAAGGCATCTGGAGATATGATAGATAGGTAGATAAATAGTTTCCTAGGGAAAAGATTGAGGATTCATTTTTTGGACTGAAGAGTAAAAAAAAAAAAAAATCTCTGCCATGAAGATACATCAGTTGTTCCATGTACCAGAAACTTTCATCATTGCTGCATAATGATGGTCCAAGTCTTGCCTTAAAATCTAAAAGACTGAGTTGTAAGGGTTTAAAGAGTCCAGTCCATGGCTTTAGTTGGTTGTATGATTTTTTGTTCTTTGTTTGAGGGGGCTAACTTGCAGGAAAAAAAAAAACATAAATAAATGAAATAAATAAATAAATAACCTGGGTGAATCTGGGTGACATCATTTTAAGTGTATCCATGCTGTTACCAGGTGATTTTATTCAGTTAATGAATTGCCTCTCACACTGAATGAGTGTAAGGCTATATTTAACCACTTCACTTTTTAAAACATGTCCTAAGTTGCATCAGCTCACCAGGAGATGGCAAAATGCGACAAAAGACATTTCCATGAGTGAAGAGATGAATCGTACCTCGGCCTGTTCTGAAAAAGTGGAATTTTGCTGTTACATAATAATTTTGAATATACTGTATATATTTCATTGCTTTATACTTTGCCCAGTACTTTGTGGATATTTTCAAATGTCACCATTAACTTGAAAAGGCGGTCTGGATGTGTCGATGATAACATTTTCAGTATTTCCAACATGCAGCTCAGAGCTAAAGAACCCCATTCCCTAAAGTTTATTTCCTAACTACAGTATTGTGTACAGTTAACTTGGGAAATATACTGGACATTATTTTGCATTTGTTACATAATTGGTAGTTTTTTAAAATTAAATTTCAGGTATTTTGTAGCTACAAAACTATTTAGTTTTTATTTGTATTTATTTTTTGCTCTCTGGACCCTACCTCACCTCATCCTGAGGTGGGAAAAGATATCTGAATAATGATGATGAGTTTTTATTTTTACTAACCAGGCTTTAAGTTATTGTGAGGTAAAGCTGGTGAATTGGCTTTCCTCTTAGCTTAAATGAAAATCAGTATGATCTGAATATGTCGATCTGCACATATTTGGTGTACAGCACTTTATTTACTTGATTTGTACTACCTTCAGACAATTTTATTCAGCTCAGGGAGAGAGGTGAAGTAGTGAAAGGTTTCAGGGACACCTTTTCTGAGCTTGTCATTACAAATTGTCTCTTCAGAGTTTAATAGAACTGTCTGGAAGTAGCAGGAATTAAATAAAAGCAAAACTGCACTGATGGAGTAAAGAGTTTTGGTTACTGTAGTCAGTCTGTTTCATCTGATAGAACTAGGCCACTCTCACAATGTGAACCCTGTGTTGTGGTTGCACGAAATGCATTGAGGTAGGAGTGAGTCTCCTTGGTTATTAGTTATAGTGACCCTCTAATCTGAGTATACTTGGCCATCAAATGATCAGAAAGGGCTTAGGGATCTCTGTCAGGTTAGAGTAAATATACTACACACTTCAGCCATGATCCAAGGAGAGTAAATAATATCAAACTTTGACTCAGTTTGCCTCATTTCTTAGCACAAGGTTAACGTTCTTCAATCTGATGACATATTGCTAGTTCTTGCTGCCTCTAGACGATTCTGATCATTTTGGTGGTGCCTTCTGGTAGTGGATGGGATAACAGAGGCTATATCTAACCTCTCCAGTTCAAAAAATCTGTAAAGCTGAATGTGATCAATTTGAAATGGCTGGAATAAAATAGAAAATATATCTTTGAATGAAAATGGGCTAATATCACAGTTATTTTAGCATTACATTAAAATTATAGCTTAAATTCTCTTGTACTGATGATTTAATAGGAAGCCAGAACAATATAGACAAGTATTTTTGTTTGCATTTATAAAGTCATAGGTAAGATGCAATGTATATAGGCAAGGATAGAGTGACAGTGAAAATAAACTCTCCAGCAGCAGCTTTTTGTGTGTGTGGGTCATGTTCCAAGTGGTTGTGGGTATATCTTAGCACCTGTTCTGTAGTAATTTATTCTACACCTTAGTATCCTCCTGTATGTTGTTGATGTACAGCCTCCCAAAAAAGTCTGGGGCCCCTTTCCTCTTCAGTACGATGTGACAAAAGACAAAACTTCCTAAACAGTTATTTTATAAACCTGGCTTAGTTTGGTATGCCTGCCAGCCAAATACCAATATGGGAGAGTTGCCAGTTATCAGGTAGGCACATGCTTTAAGTATTGTGGAACACTATGTCCATCTTTAGTAGAGTAATAGGTAGCAAAATACAGTTTATTGGAAGGCTTAGGTCTAATTGATGAAAGGCGATGATAATGTCTCGTGATTTTTGTGGTCTCAGTAGTGTCTGTAAAACCCTTGGGTACATTGTTCACTGTGATGACTTATGCTTCAGAACAGCCTCCTTTGGATTTGTTCACTTCAAGTGGAAATAATACTGATATACAGTAACTCACGGTGTAAGTTTTAACTGAAATGGTATTTTAATACATCTTTGAGTGCTTGCTAATTAATGTCGTGTTCAAGCATTTTTATTTACTGTATATCATGTTTGAAGCAGTTCGGCCATAAGTTTGGGTCATGCACACATGAATGTTATATTGCTGCTTGGCATCCCAGCTGTTGGAATGGACATTATCTAAGGAGCTGAAATCACTTGCTTTTCAAGTAATGGTAGTGGTTTTGCATATGGGGGGGGAGGAAGGTTATTTGTCTAATGTAAAGAGTAAGTCATATGGTATACTGCATATATGATGATTATCAGGTGCACAAAAGCAGAATGATGCAGATCACTGGCAGAATGCCAACCCTGTCAAACTTACCATGTATTGCGTGTTGTGGGCATTTTTTACTGAAACATCGGCTTCAAAGGGGGGTGATATATATATATATATATATATATATATATATATATATTTTTTACTACAGTGGATTGATATTAACCTATGCATTGCAGGTGATATATTTCATATTTTATTCTTGCTGCCAAAAGGTGATTTTATTCAACTTAGAGATTTTTCAAAGTGGATGGTTTTAGGTTTAGCCTTAATAAGCCCTTTCAGTAGTAGAGGCTTTTTCTAAACTGATTAAAATTATCCAGAGATGGGAAGAACCAGAGGAAAACAGTGCCACCTGGACAGAAGTAGTTAGAGCAATATAAATAATATACAAGAGAAATGTTAAGGTGTAATACGGGAAACAAGTCACTAAGGAAGAAGTGCTACAAAGCCTCCCGTGCCACCCAGGGTACAACCATGAGTGTTTTGTAGAGGATTATCCATGTCGGCTAAGGAGGCTCCCAACCACCTCAAGTTACTTTTGCATGTGGTACTTTGGAATTCTTTAAATTCTTTTCACTGAGATTGTACTGTTGTCTCCTGAACTTGGCACTAATTTGCATTTTTTCACGTAGCTCAGTGGCAGGAAAGGGCATTACTGGTTCTGCATCCATAACATAGCACTCTTTCATGACTAGCACCATATTCCACTGGTGTTCTCATATTACAGTTCAGATTTCAGTGAGTTGAAAGTTGTAGGTCAAGTTGAGTAAAAGGAGCACTGTATATGCATAAAATTGCCCTTCTTCATCTTGAATGTTGAGCAGTAAAACAGATTACTAGTAACACAGGAATATGATGGTAGTTATAAGGAAGTGTTATGAAGGTAATGAGCTGTAGTATTGTATTTTTCTGCCATTAAGCTACGAGATACAAGCCGTAAAAGGACGAAAATCTCCGCAGACTTTGCCAGTACTGTAATCTACTTACTGTAATATGGAAGAGATGAACACCTGGGTTTTTGTGACTCAGTCTCAGCTAAACAAATCTGGCATCAACTGGAAGAGAATCCTGGAGTTGTCCCCACCGTGAGAGGGTTAAAATGTAATATACAAAAATAGTAACTAAAAGAGGTGGTCAACAACCTTTTTGGCCCATGAGTTTGTGGCCCATATTAACTTTCCATGAGTTTGTGGGGTTTGCACTTGGGATGATCAAGGGCACAGCAAGGTGGGGGAAGCAAGGGAATTGAGATTTACAATATGTTATGAAGGATAAATAAGGGGCATTATGTTAAAAGAAAAATGTTAACTAATAATTGTAAAAACAAATTAGAACTACTACCTGATATTTGGGGTATGATCAGCCCTCATCCTTTAACCACTTAGTCCAGTGTGCCAATAGAAGTTACGGTTTTGCAGTTTTGTATTTAATGGAAATGTATACAGCCGAGTGTAACTAAAAGTGACTGACAAAGATTCTGATTTTCAGAGCCCCCTTCCCCCTGCCATCCCCCATGTGTCATATGTTAAATACAGTCAGATGTGGTTTGTAATAGTACTTTTATTTTCCTCAGCAGTGCAGTACTGTATTTTAGTTGAAAGATAGGAAACACAGGAATAGATGTTTAAAGAGTAAATTGAAGGATATCTCTCACTTTTCTTCTTTTGCCTGGGGGCGGGGGGGATGAAGATATTAAATAAAACGGGAAAATAAGCAGACTAATGATCCTCATGCCAACCGCTTCCCACCCGGGGATGTTGCGAGGTCGTGTCCAGAGAGCAAGAGGAGAAAAAAGAAAGGGAGAACACGCATAATAGCCACACTCATTAACCATTCAAACCTTTGGAATCCTGACCCCACCTCACAGGCGTAACCATCTACATACAATGATCCATATTACTCATCAGGGTTAGTACGACGACTACCCTTGTCATGTGTTTCTCCACAAAATTCATCCATCCGATTATCAGTTCCCTTGTCTCAACCTCCACCTCTCACTTTCTCACACGCACTCGTTCACCATAAAGACCTCCATATCTCACATTCTCATACGAAGTCATTTACCATATCTGTCAACATTTTGAGCCTACATCGCCTTCCGCCTTCAAACTCTCACATATACAGTTCACACCACCATATTCACATCCAGTCTTTCCATATGACCATGCAACCAAAGCACATACTCTCCGGCTTGGTCGGTCACCGGGTTGCAGATTTCTGTTCTGTAGCCCCTGGTGGTTTAGTGGGTAATTATTATGCTCCAATCGGACTGAGCGGGTGAAGGTTTATATCCAAGGGATGGTTGGGGTCTATTGCTCACGTAATGCCACTCAGGGATGAGTGAGGTTGGTCACTCAAATGTCAGGATCAACTGCCTAGCCCCGGGCTTCTACGCTCCTCATGGGGCAACGTAGGATTGGATGATGGATGGATGTGTATTCGTCGTAATACCACAGCCAGCCACCTCAACCAAGTAGCCCTTGTGGGATAGGTCAGGTTTGGTTAGATTAGGTTAAATCAAATTGGTAATTTTGCCTGGGAAACATTGAACATATCGAGAAAAACCTGTGGTTAATTTTGACACGACGGGGCGAGCGCCGTTCCTGGCTGAGGGCAAGGTTTAGTGAGATACTCAGTTTCTCATTGGAGTGACTGGACCTTGGCTGAGGGTTCCCGGTGTCGAGATGAGTAAGCATGCAGAACGGAAATATGCCGCCGGGTGGCGGTTCCTTACACCTTTAACGCGTCATAATTTCCTATTCTATTCGCTTTACACTCTCATTCCTCAATGACCTCATCTTCCCTGCACTATTCATTTTAATAATGAAACCATTTGTGTGTATGTGTGTGTACATGAAAGCTCGCCTTTTTCGTGAAAAAAAAAATGTTTAAAAGAATTAAATGTTCTTATAATGTCGTAGTCAACAGCCAATCACGAACCGTGCATGAAGTTCCAACAATACGCCGTCACACGCTGGCGGGAAGAGGTCAGGGTGGACAGCATTCACCACTGAGGTATGAAGATTTGCAGGAGTACAGCAACATAATATTCCTCCAAGAAATGGACCCTCCAGAAGGAAGTTCGGCAATTGTAAGTTAACTGTTTAAATATGAGACAGCCTTGGAAAGTTAGCTGAATTGGATTTTGCAACTTTAGCCTCCTGTTAGCCTACGAAGACGGTGACTGCCTACATCACCCCCAAAATGCACTTAGTGATATTATGTCAGGGACACATATGTAGACAAGAAACTCTTCAGAGATTACACGCGGTGCAGTATCTGAAGACCCTTTTGTAGCCTATAATGAGGCACGCATAATTAACAAATTTGTCACACCACTTTCCGGTGTCGTATGCACAGAGTGACATGCAGGAAGTTACCGTTCCCGTCTCCGTTTAGCCTAAATTAATCTAACCTAACCAAAACTAAACTAACCTAACTCAACCTTATCCCAGATCAACTTAACCTGAGTAAACCAACCACCCGGTACATGCGCACCGAGCGGAACAGTCCACCATACGGCACTCCGTGCATACGACATCGGACTTTACTTTGTGAAGCATGGGCAAGGCATTGCGCGGTAATATATGGACCACCTTGTGATGCAAATGCAAATATTATCACTCAGATTAGTTCGCAGTTACATAAAACGATCAGTGGCGCAGCTAACCGTCTATGATGGGATGGGGGTGGGTGTGTAGTCGATGTGCGGGAAAATGTTTTATATTACTACTACTACTGCTACTCACCAAAATATATCAAACAAAAATCAGTACAATACATGACAGTGCTATTATGACTGCTATTGGTTTTACTGTACAGTATACGGATACTGTGATAAAAGATTAGACACATATACTGCAAGGCATAATTATAATGTCACCTACTGTATACGTTGCTAACTTAAAATTATCAGTATGTAACAGTTATTAATTGTCCAAGTAGCCTACAGTACTCCTAAACACTGTCAGACTGCACAAATTCGACCTACCGGTAACCTACACAGAACATTGAATACTAACTTCACAATAATATGTAAATGTTAGTTAAGCAACCTTCATTGCACAGAAAATATATTAATTTATCTTTGTCCTTGTGTATATTTTTTAGTGGCTAAATTCTTCTATTGTGATGGACCAAAAACTTTTACAAACTGATGCATGCTGATTACTACTGTAAGTCGTGGGTTGAGTGGGGGGGGGGCACAATTCGGATGCCTTTATCCTTGGCTTACCCTGAACCCTTCCACCAAGTCGGGTCTAAATCGGATCAAAGTTGTTGACATTAACCTTGCTATTCGACCCTGACCTTTGACCTAACGTTCTAAAAGACTGACCCTCACCCCTATCACCAAGTTTGGCTGAATTCGAATTAAAACAATATCTTAACATGGCCCAGATTATCGTTCTTTTGCAGTTTATTTTACGTAGCTCACTGGCAGAACAAGACTACGACTCCACATTCTTTCCATAGCATTGCTTCGTGACTAGCAGCATATTCTAGTGATTAATCTTTTGTTACAACTCAGCATTCACGATGGCGAGATGGCAATTTTAGGCCGAGTTTGAGTAAAAGGAGAGTAGCTGCATACATAATGAGTCACAGTAAGATGGAATGACAAAGATTGGTTGGCAGAGTAAAGATGTTCAGAAGCTTGTCAGAGTCTAAAAGTATGTGTGCAAGTTATTCAAACACAGATAGATAGATAGATAGATAGAGAAAGAGAGAGAGAGAGAACAGGAGTGAGCAAAAATCCCTCAAGGGCAGTACAAGTAATCAAGGATGCTTTAATTATAGGCTACATGTGCAGCATTTTTGCCGTCATCTTCAACAATGTGAATTATGGAGGAAAATCCCGAGAGGAAATATGAAGTTGAAATACATCGAAGGGAAATATTGAGGAAAAAGTCAGAGGAAATATAATGTGTTCAAAATAGGATAGCATTTTTAGGTTATCAACCTCAAAATACCCCCCCCAAAATATATATATATATATATATATATATATATATATATATATATATACACACACACACATACACACTGTTTATATTATAATTATTTTGAATGCAGCGGATAAGTATTAAAACATATTCTTAGGTTCAAGATGCATTGTTTCCAGTACCATGGACACCTTATTAAATATGTATGATATGGTAGGTGTGAGATGATGAGGGAGACCAGGGATGAGATGGAGAGATTGGGTGGAGAGATATTTGAGAGGTAGGGACTAAGTGGAGGGAGGGCAAGCCGGTAGTTGAGGATAGAGTGACAGAGTTGATTTGTTTGTGGCCACCCCTCACAGGATTAAGGCGTCTGTAGAGAGAGAGAGAGAGTAGGTCACCTTCAAACTGTCCAAGCTCTGGTGGACCATTATACTCTATTGAAGGTGACATTCAGCCGTGATGGGTGTGGTATGCACAAAATTGGTGTAACAATGTACGTTTGCCAAGCTGGTATAGCCAGTTACTGTTGATACCGCATAAAAACACGTCTGGATCATTGCCATACTCTTAGGCCAGTGATCCCGTCGGTTAAGGAGGCTCCCTAGCACCTCTTCCTTAGCGATTTATTTTCGGATACGGCTAGTTAGTAGATTCTATACGTTATCTGCACAGAGTATGGCGATATTAGAATGACAGGCGACACAGACAAGTGTGGTATAGTGCGATAAGCAAACTAAATCGCTTAAGGTGTTAAGGAGCTTCCTTTACCAACGAGTCTTAACCAATTTTAATGAGTTCTAATCTCTGCTGTTTGTATATATAAATTATATGTAAACTTACGGAAGCTGCGGGTTACTTGAAAAAAAAAAAATGTGTTAAATCCATTACAGTGAGAGAGAGAGAGAGAGAGAGAGAGAGAGAGAGAGAGAGAGAGAGAGAGAGAGAGAGAGAGAGAGAGAGAGAGAGAGAGAGAGAATATACAAAATTCACTGCTGCTACTCCACTGCTCTCAACGTCTGCTGACATTTCTGCTGATTTTTGCACACACACACACACACACACACACACACACACACACACACACACACACACTACCGTGACTACAACCATTTTCTATAAATCCTTGCAAGTGAGCTGAAAAAATTCGTTAACAGTCACCATATTTCAGTTGCCATAACGTTGAGATTCCACCCGACACTGATAAATTCGTTACTGTCGCTGTATTCGAAACTCACCTAGTGGTGTTTTTGGCCCAGTCTGCTGGTGTGGGTGTGGCAGTGTGAGCGGGAAATGGATAACTGACGCAGAGTAGACGGTGATAACGCTGAGCTGTCCGCACAACGCACAAAAAAAATCGCTGCCCGCCATTTCCTAGCCGTAATCACATCGAAACCTAACTGGCTGTGTTGATCATTCAGGATATCAATGGACCTTGCCTACGTGATAATTTATTAATCGACTGTACAACCATGAACAGCAGTTTGCCTACGCTTCTCTGCCATCCGGGTGAATGGAATGTTGCATGGTGTGTGTGTGTGTGTGTGTGTGTGTGATAGCCGTATTAAACAAGAAGAGTATGAAAAGGAAGGATATTTTCTGTCGTCTGGGTGGGAAATGAGAAATATCGAAGGCAAGACAGTGCTGGCAGAGGATGTCAACCAACTTTTGTCCATGGGTGTACATCATTAAACAGGCTGCAACAATAGGTATATCTGATTCTTAAAATGAAAATAATATGGGTCGTGTTTTTGTTCACTTCGTAAATAAACAACTACATGAAGAAATATTTCCTCGGTAATAATTATAAACATCTCATTTGAGGCTTTTTTTTTTTTTTTTTTTTTTTACTAGGCCCCACAGTGGGTCGTCCTGAACATTTTATTTTCCATGGGTCTAAAGTGTATTTGAAGAGGTCACCCGCCAACAAAATATATGGAGGAAAAAGCTGACGGAAATATAAGGTAGACATTTTTACCTGCACCCACCATCAGTCAGCCGTAAGAGGAAAAAGAAAACAAAACTCGCGTATTTATTTTTTTCCTCGAAGTTTCGAAAATAGCAATACCGGATTTTCCTCATATATTTAAGAAGAGGTGAGGTAGCAACACTATTCTCGGACCACGCCATCGTTATCCTCTTTCCTCCATAATTCACACTCGGAAAAATAACGACTTTAACGCTTTCCAAAAATAACGGCCGCTCGAAATCTCAACCCATTTTAGCCAGTAACGCTAGACAGCCCTCGGATGATGAATATTTCTGTAATGACGGATATGTTTTAAATAGCGGAGATTTTGTGGGCAGCGTTGGTTAATCGAGGGTGCACAGTAGCCTTCCTGCACACCCTCACACACTGCTCCGCGTCTAATAATTTCGGCCTTCCTTTTTTTTTGCCCACGATATTCTGGTCTGAATTAACAAGTTCGTATATTTTCACTATAAGTCGCCTTCTTATATTATTATATGCTCTTCCGAAGAAAATATGGTAACTGTATAAGGGCTCTACTATTTCGGCTTTTTATTTTTTTTATTTTTTTTTTTTTTTTGGTGGGTTGATCTATGTTGCAGATGATCGGAAACGTTTTTTTTTTTTTTTTATACATAAATTAAACTAACTTTATCTAACCCAACCTAAAGAGATTATAACATAAACGAATTGTACTTAGGGTATGTGTCCGGAACATGTGCCTGGCCCAAGGAAGATAAACACTCTCTGCCTTGAATAATCCCAGGTCACTCATGGGTAAGGTGTGGCATCTGTTAGCCGGGCAAAAACGTAGTTGGTGGGGAGTCCCGGGAGGTACTACCATGGAGGTGACGAGGGACCAAGGCCTGGTAGCTGGCCTTGCACAACTGTCTTAGGCTGGGAACTCAGTCACGTTTACCAGGTAGTCAAAGTCCAGACTGAGGCTACTACACATAACTTACATAATCGTCTATACACAGCTCATCCTCTTGGGGGCTGTCTCCTCCATTTCCCCGGCACCTCACCATGTGGAAGGACCAGTTCCGACCCTGGCGAGGCACTGTCTGCCACAGGAACAAGGCTGCTTGCTTGTGGTCGATGGATCTGCCCGGCCTTACAGACTGGAGTAGAAACTGAGGGAGAGGGGGGAAACTCTGCTTCGCCTCGTGCAACAACAACAGCGCCCAACATCGCGCATCAAAGCACTTTTCTTCATTATGTATCTTACCTGGAGGTGGATGAGGCTACTTTGTTTAATTTATAAATGCACGTTGCCTTCCACCTACAGCATCAAATCAACCCACAAAAGGAAAAAAATAAGCTGGTGGAGAGAGAGAGAGAGAGAGAGAGAGAGAGAGAGAGAGCAAGTCGCGAAGAGGTGAATGAAGGCTAGATCTAACCCTCTAGTTAAAAAATATCTTCTAAGGTAAATAATATCGCCTGGAAAAAACAAGAGCATAATAAACAACCCATCGCCGGATCCAAAGGCATAAAGAATGGGTTAAGGGGACTCCCTAACTCCTCTTCCATAGCGATTTATTTTTAGATGTGGCTGGTTAATATCCTTTTGTACGTTATGTCTGTGAAGTGAGGCGATATCAGAAGAATTTACAAAACAGAAGAGGACAGTAAAGTGTGAAAAGCAAAACGAATCTCTAAGGAAAATGTGTTAGGAGCGATATTTAAAGAACTTACATAACACGAGAAGACAGTAAGGTGTAATAAGCGAATTAAATCGCTAAGGAAAAGGCGTTAGGAACGATATTAAAGGAATTTACATAGCACAAAAGAGGACAGTATGGTGCAATAAGCAAAATTAATCTCAAGGGAAACGATGTCACAGGACAGAAGAGAATTGAGGTGTAATAAGCAAAATAAATCGCCAAGGAAAAGGTGATAAAAGCGATATTAGACAAATTCATTTAACACAAAAGAGGACAGAAAAGTGTAATAAGCAAACTAAATCGCTTTGGAAGAGGTGTTAGGGAGCTCCTGTAGCCGACAATTAAGAAACTGGACCTTAGTTGCATACTCATATCATGGAGTGTGGAATTATTTTTGTATTTACTTTTCCTTCCTCTGGTCATCTTCGGGAAAAAAGAAAAGAAAAACGTGAGCCAAATTTACCAAAACCAGCGGGCCGAATCCACTATCCATCGACTGCCCTGAATGCTAAGTTAAGAGTTTTTATTTTGATGATTTGCTGATGTGGTGGTGGAAAGGGATGCCTTCACGCGGTGGCATCTATATAACTGAGCGGATCCACTACCCACATATAGCTACGTCCCTCACCTCCCGCCCAGTCCCCTCAAAGGAAGATTGTGGACTGCTGGAGAGGGGAACTTCAGCCTGCAGGCACAAATTGTCCCCCTCCCGCCCCTTTGCAGCTCATCATCGTTCATGGGGTAGGGAAGTCGCTGAGGGACGTTGGCATAACCGGGGCGCTCCATCACCGAGTTATATCGGTGCCACCACGTGAAGGCTTCCCTCTCCAGCTCCTTGTGTAGTACTGCGGCTCGACATCCTTTCCACAACACTTCTTCGTGACTGGCACCACATTGTAATATCTCACTGCAGCTAAGCATTGAAGGTTGAGAGACTAATTTTACGCCCATACTCTTGTTACGCTTAAATGACCTAAAATTGCCATCTCCCGTGAATGCCGAGTTGGTAGATTGACGCCAGAATATGATGCTAGTCACGAAGAAGTGCTATGGAAAGGAGGACGAGTTTTAGTTTTATCCAATCCAGCCAATGAGTTAGGTGGAATAAGGTACAAGAGGACGAAAGTCTGTGTCAATTTGAGGTCAGACAATAAAAAAAGATAGATAAAGTGAACGAAGTAAATCTTTCCAAGACTGTAATACTGAAGTGAGGAAAAAATGCGTTGAAATACACTGTGAAACATTTTGACAGGTTTTCCTCACTTAAATGTGTTTTGTGTTTCGGTTTTACTATCGTGGGTACGTATTTTACAAGGCCTTGGAGCGGCGAGAGAGAGAGAGAGAGAGGAAGGGGAGCGAAGGGGGAGGGCGAATATAGGAGACAGACAGACAGACAACGCCCCTAACCGACAAGAGTATAATACCAGCGAGGTGCCCCAGGGTAACCAAATGGCGGGGTACGAGACACTAACCCCGCAAAGCACTCCCCAGCCAATCACCAAATCCCCTTTTTGCCCGTACCCAGTCACGACATATAGGCAGAGGTGACCAGCCTCATTCTTCCGTGAGTGGCATTATGTGAGCAGCATTTCCCAACCATACCTCAGATATGAACCCTTATAGGATCAGTCCGGTTGAAGCGCCTTATCCCACTAAACCACAAAACGTCATCTGGTTATATGGTTGCCACCCAGTGTAACAAATGATTTCTTTTACAGAGTCATCCCAACCCGCACTACATCGCGTGAGTGGATAGTGGGTAGGCGCCCCCACGTACTGTACCTCACAACCCTGCCTTTAAAACAGAACAGGTAATTTACCTCCGCCAGGAGGTATATATTTTACCCCGAGTTTGTTTGTTTGTTTGTTTGTCTGTCTGTCTGACTGTCTGTCGGTCAGTCGGTCGGTCGGTCGGTCGGTCGGTCTGTCTGTTAGCAAAATTACTCAAAAAGTTATGAACGGATTTTCACTTTTTTTTTTTTTTTTTTTTTTTGAGGGGTAGGGTATGGCTCAATGAACAGTCGATTAGATTTTGGTTGTGATCCGGAATTATTTGTTTGTTTGTTCGCACTGTATCGCCAAAAGTTCTCAATAAATTTCAAATAAATTTTGTGGGAGGATGGGCCATGGCCAAGAAAGAAATGATTAAATCTGGGGGCTGATCCGGATCTGGATACGGATCCTACAGACTACCGCTCAGTATCTCCAAAAGTTGTCAATGAATTGCATAGAAATTTTGTGGAAGAGTGGGCCATGGGTCAAGAAAGAATCGATTAAATTCGGAGGCGGATTCGGATCCGGCATTAGCGGAGGTGTACGCTCTCTGAGTGCTGCACTAGGTAAATATGGATTCACTCCTAGTAATTCTCTCTCTCTCTCTCTCTCTCTGTTACCTCCATTATCACCTTCTTCACTGCCTAATTATCCCTCCTCCTCCTCCTCCTCTCTCTCCACCCCTTTTCCTCCCCTTTTCCTACCTTTCCTCCTGCTCCTCTTTCTCTATTTCTCCTCCCTCCTTCTCACCTTACCTTCCCCCTCCCCCTTCCACTCCTTCTCCTTCTCCTCCTTCTCCCATATTTTCCTCTTCCTTCTCCTCCTTCCCTCCCTTCTTCCCCCTTCACCCCTTCCTCTTTCTCTCCCTCCCCCTTCACCCCCCTCCCTCTACCCTTTCCTCCATCTCTCCCTCCTTCCCCCGTCACCCCATCCTCCTTCCTTCCCTCCCTCCCCCGTCGCCCCTTTCCCTCCCTTCCTTCTACCTTCTCCCTCCCCACACCCACACTGTCCCATACTACAGTCAGTCTCCTGTCTTGACTGGTCTCGTGCAGATGTGGTGAGGGAAGGTGAGTCTCTCTCTCTCTCTATTTATATATGTTTATTTGTGTGTGTGTGTGTGTGTGTGTGTGTGTGTGTGTGTGTGTGCGTGCATGCCTGTGTTTGTGTGGGGTATGTATGTACCGATATGTATGTATGTATGTATCCCTGTGCGTATAAAGACTATGTAAGTTATACTGTATATTATTTTCTAAAGCCGTGAGTCTCAGGTCATAACGCAGGAGGAGTAAAGATTTTGACTTCTTTACCCACCTAGGAATGACCCCCTACACCACCCCAAATGACCCCCAACACCACCCCAAATGACCCCCTACACCACCCCAAATGACCCCCTACACCACCCCAAATAACCCCCTACACCACCCCAAATGACCCCCTACACCACCCCAAATGACCCCCTACACCACCTCAAATGATCCCCCTACACCACCCCCAATGACCCCCTACACCACCCCAAATGACCACCCTACACCACCCCAAATGACCACCCTACACCACCCCAAATGACCCCCCTACACCTCCTCAAATAACTCCCCTACACCACCCCAAATGACCACCCTACACCACCCCAAATGACCCCCTACACCACTCCAAATGACCCCCTACACCACCCCAAATGACCACCCTACACCACCCCAAATGACCCCCTACACCACCCCAAATGACCACCCTACACCACCCCAAATGACCACCCTACACCACCCCAAATGACCACCCTACACCACCCCAAATGACCACCCTACACCACCCCAAATGACCACCCTACACCACCCCAAATGACCACCCTACACTCACCCCAAATGACCACCCTACACCACCCCAAATGACCACCCTACACCACCCCAAATGACCCCCAACACCACCCCAAATGACCACCCTACACCACCTCAAATGACCCCCTACACCACCCCAAATAACCCCCCTATACCACCCCAAATGACCCCCCTACACCACCCCAAATGACCCCCTACACCACCCCAAATGACCCCCCTACACCACCCCAAATGACCCCCTATACCACCCCAAATAACCCCCCTACACCACCCCAAATGACCCCCTATACCACCTCAAATAACCCCCCTACACCACCCCAAATGACCCCCTACACCACCCCAAATGACCCCCCTACACCACCCCAAATGACCCCCTATACCACCTCAAATAACCCCCCTACACCACCCCAAATGACCCCCTATACCACCTCAAATAACCCCCTACACCACCCCAAATGTGTAAATCCCGTAGACTTTCCACGCATACACCCGCTTCAGAATTTCGACTCATGGTAAAAAAACAGCTCGATTTTGGGATTGTTTATTTATTTATTTACTTGTGCATTTCTGTATAGTGCCCTTCATAGGGGATTATAGATGGATCGCATGAGTGAGAATGAAGGTTCATATAGGCTATATCCTTTAAAATTAGACTTATCTCTGTTTTATCTCTTATCTCGATTATCTATATTTCTATCTCTGCCTCTATCTATATTTTCACAGATTGTTATTTCTGTTTTTTCCTGTCTATGTGTATTATCTCGACTATTTCTATTTCTGTCTCGACTGTTTCTGTTTCTGTCTCGACTACTTGTTTCTGTCTCGACTATTTCTATTTCTGTCTCGACTATTTCTATCTCAGCCTCGACTGTTTCTTTCTATCATTATTTCTAATTCCATATTTTCTATCTGCCATTTCTATCTCTACTTCTATCATTAACCCGTTCACCCCGAGTACCTCTTTTTTTTCTCGATTTTTTTTTTTTCTGTTTGGGCGGTATTTTTCGGGACAGGGGGGGTTAGGTACTATTGCCCATGTTAATTATACTGTATTTTTATTTTTCATTGTAACTAAGGTGGAATTATCACCCCCTTTTTCAGCTTATTTCCCGTAATTCAGTGGCAGATTAAGATACTAACCCTCGGCATCCTTCTCAGCACTTCTTCGCGACTAGCATCATATTCTAGTCTTAATCTATTGAGACTCAGCATGCAGGATGGGGAGATGGTAATTGTAGGTCAAGTTACAGTAAAAGGGTATTGCACAGTACTACCATGATTACTACTATTACTGTTACCATCACCACCACCATCACTGCTATTATTACTGTTACCATCACTGTTACTCTTATTACTACCATCACTACTACCATCACTCCCACAGTCCTACCATCACTCCTACCATCACAGTGACCTTGATTCACCCCAACCATCCTACCATCACTCTTACCATCACAGCGACCTTCACCCAACAAACTTATCATCATAACTTCACAAGAGCACCCATTTTGAGGCGGGTAAAATTCAGATTGATGCTGCTTCTCCTTCTGCTGCTGCTGACTGATGATCCAAAATAACAGTTATAAAGTGTAATCATAAGCAGTGACGTCAGCCAAACCATGAACGAAGTGTGAAGGTCTGAAGTTCATTTTGAATTTGTATCGTGCGTCTTGTCGGTGGTGTGGACACGAAAAATGTTGTTTAAAAATGTTCAGACCAGTGTGCCGGAGTGTGTGTGTGTGTGTGTGTGTGTGTGTGTGTGTGTGTGTGTGTGTGTGTGTGTGTGTGTGTGTGTGTGTGTGTGTGTGTGTGTGTGTGTGTGTGTGATAGCCTGACTGGAATGTGGAATTACTTTTGGAGAAGGGAAGAACGAGTGAAAATAATAACAAAAGTGCCTTAACAACGGAATAGTGTGTACCAATATTACTTATTTTGAAGAAGGGAAGACGAGAGAGAGAGAGAGAGAGAGAGAGAGAGAGAGAGAGAGAGAGAGAGAGAGAGAGAGAGAGAGAGAGCCCACACGCAGTATCTAATTTCACGTTTCCCTTAGTTTCCTCCCAGTTTTTCCTCCAGTTTTCCCTTCACGTTTTCCTTCCTCATTATTACCCCCCTCCCTTCCTTCCCCCCCCCTCTCTCTCTCTCTCATAGTTAAGGGAGTCCCGTAACCCCTTCTCCCTTGCTATTCATTCCGACACAGGGCAGGTCAATCTTCCCTTGTATCATTTTTATGCCATTTATGCCACTACCTGGCCCTACATCCTCTCCACAGCACTTCTTCATGACTAGCACCTTATTCTAGCATTAATCTACTCACACCTCAGCACTCTAGATGGAGAGATGGCAATTGTAGGCCAAGTTAGAGCAAAAAGAGTATAGAAAGCCTTACACATAGACAGCTGCCACACAGACCTAGGCAAGAGCGGATCCAAGCAAGGGGGAAACGTTCTTAAGTATTTGCACCACCTTCTTAAGTATTTGCACCACCTTCTTAAGTATTTGCACCACCTTCTTAAGTTTTTGCACCATCTTCTTAAGTTTTTGCACCACCTTCTTAAATTTTTGCACCACCTTCTTAAGTTTTTGCACCATCTTCTTAAGTTTTTGCACCACCTTCCTAAGTTTTTGCACCATCTTCTTAAGTTTTTGCACCACCTTCCTAAGTTTTTGCACCATCTTCTTAAGTTTTTGCACCACCTTCTTAAGTTTTTGCACCATCTTCTCAAGTTTTTGCACCATCTTCTCAAGTTTTTGCACCACCTTCTTAAGTTTTTGCACCATCTTCTTAAGTTTTTGCACCATCTTCTTAAGTTTTTGCACCATCTTCTTAAGTTTTTGCACCATCTTCTTAAGTTTTTGCACCACCTTCTTAAGTTTTTGCACCATCTTCTTAAGTTTTTGCACCACCTTCTTAAGTTTTTGCACCATCTTCTTAAGTTTTTGCACCATCTTAAGTTTTGCACCACCTTCATAAGTTTTTGCACCTTCATAAGTTTTTGCACCATCTTAAGTTTTGCACCACCTTCTTAAGTTTGTGCACTGCATTCTTAAGTTTTGCATCATGCTTCAAGTTTAATTTTTCGCTGTTTGCCCTTCTATTATTTCCGTCTAAACTAACTTTATCTATCCATCCCTTGTCTGTAACTTAAGAGATTAACCCAACCGACTAACGTGACACTTCTACGGCCCTACATTCCTTTAATAGCACTTCCTCGTGACTAGTATTATATTCTTGTTTAATTCGTTGTTAGAACTCAGTTATCAAGATTAAGAGATAGTAGTTTTAGGACAAGTTAGAGTAAAAAGAAGAAAAGGAAGATTAGTACAGTCATGGTGTTAATGAAGGCAGTAATCATTCTCTGGTGTTGCAAAAAGTTTTCTCCCAGCTGAATAAAGTTTGGTGAATGTTAAAAAAGAAAAAAAAATGCTTATCTAATAACAAGAGACCGTCTCCACAGACCTGCGGGGAAACTATTGCCACCAATTTTTTTAAAGTTCCTCTTTGGAACACAGAATATGTGAAATTACTTTATTAAAATGAATCCTTACAGCCAAAACTGAAAATTACCAAATAATCAGGTGAAGCAACAGCTTATATGTCAGATCAACTCAAAATTTCAAGCTGAGCAACTTTGTATTTCATAAGGTCGCTAACACCACCTTATAACCGAAACTGAAAAACGCCTAATAATTGATTCGTCAGCTGACGCAACAGCTGACATATTAAGTCAACTCAGTATTTCAAGCTGAGTAACTTTGTATTTAATAAGAAAATCGCTTAGAGCTTTCCAAGAGCAGATATTCAAACTTTCCTTCAAGGAGGAAAAAAAAAAAAATCCCCAGGTATACCACTTACAGCCCTGTCGGCATCATCGAAGGTAAAAAGGCGTATCAAATAATACAGGCAACCACAAGTCAGTCCCCCTTCCATAAAAAAAAAAAAAATCTAGCTGCACCCGTGAAGCTAAGGATTTATTCTTAGTGGCCTCGTGGATTTATGAACACATTTTCCTTAGCGATTTATTCTTAGCATTACCCCCCAGTATCCTCCTTGTAATAGGCAAAATAAGTTGCTTAGGAGGAGATACCACGAAGCCTTCTCTGGGATCCGGTCTGGGCATCCGTCACCTCCAGGCTCTGTCATTCTTGCCAGACCGCGTTCAGCTTCCCCACCCTCAGATTCAGATTCATCCTTCTTACCCTGTCAGAACTCTAATTACAGGCTTCCTCTGAAACTTGACCCAGAAGATTAATTTTCCTCTGGCTCCCGGAGCGTCTTACATTTCATTTCATTTATTTATTTATTTGATATTTTTATTCAGATTAGGTGATGATGTTTCGGACTGGAGGGGTTACATGTAGCTCTGATGAACTCTTTCAGTGCAAGTAGGTTCTCATGTTGGAGCAGTAGTTGTAGCAGTAGTTGTAATAGTAGTAGTAGTAGTTGTAATAGTAGTAGTAGTAGTTGTAGTAGTAGTAGTAGTACTGGTAGCTGCAACCCCAGGCTCATCTGAACATAAACCCAGTGGACTGTAGGCTTAAGTTGTCTTGCCGCAATAGTCCACCATCCTCTTACTGGGAGAGGGAGGGAGATGAAGAACATCTACATAACCAGGCAGCAGAGCCTACTGGTTATATCGGTGCCAACACCTTCCCGGTACAAGGAAGAAAACTACCGGTGCTGGACACTTAAGAACTTGGGGTCAAAAGAAAGTTGAAAATATCGACCGTGATAAATTGTGTAGTATTAGCACAAACTGCATTTCAAGTAGGTAAATGGCTCGTGAAAATAGCTTTGAGAAGATAGCCAGCACAGTAACCTACTGTCTGAACAATGTGATGCTTCGAATGAGCCGTAAATAAGGACAGTACATTATAGAAACTGTCCATCAATTCACTGTTTTAGAAATCGTTTATTATTACTGAAACTTCCCACATCCATGCGGGAAGTTTTATTCTTGTCGGTATTATTATTATTGTTACTTATCTTAAAATTGCGATATTTCAAAGGACATTTGGCTTAGAGCCTTCAAACTTGGTCAACTTAGTCGGACAGTTGTCCCCTTCATCCGGATCTCTGGATGTTGTCTGTGACACAGAAGAGTAAGACAGCCACGATGTCTCAAGAATCGCTGCAGTTAGGAAGCTGAAATTTTACTACAGTATAGCTTTCAGGAGGACGCAGTGCGGGAATTAGTATGGTTCAAATCGGTTGATTATTTTCTGAGATCGCCTGGGGTAAAAAATTATTCTTATTTTTTCCCTGATATTCCAGATGTCACCTAATTTGGTTAGGCAAGGTACGGTTAAGCTAGGTAGGGTAAGGTTGGGGCAAGTTTAGCGTAGGTTAGGCTAGGGGAAGTCAGTTGAGGTCAGGTTACGGAGTGTGATGACATTGCAGTGCGTGGCGGTGTGGTGGGACATGCTCTGACGCTCCCAGCAAGGAAGCTCTCTCATCGCTGCTCATTTATCATTCATAATTTTACATGCCACAGGTCGGAGGGAACAGGGGGTGTAGGAGAGCCTTCTGTCTTGTTACACTCGTTCATAGAGATGGCTTTGCCTCAACCTGTGTGTGTGTGTGTGTGTGTGTGTGTGTGTGTGTGTATTTACCTATGGGAGGATTTTTTATTTATTTATTCGTCTCTCTCTCTCTCTCTCTCTCTCTCTCTCTCTCTCTCTCTCTCTTTAAGAACATGCTGGATGTTGTCTTGATCGTTTGTGTCTCGGGGGGACGTCTTAAGAGCTAGATATCTTCCCAGTGATGAAGTATAAACAGACACACACACACACACACACACACACACACACACACACACACACACACACACACACACACACACACACACACTTCTTCCCGTGCACATACACATAAAACTGCCTCTCCTCCCCACTCCTATTGAAACTTCCTCCCCTCCCAACTCCCCTCTCCCTCCCTTTCCCCTCCCCCCTCCCCTCAAAATTTCTCTCCCCTCCTCTCCCCCTCCACACAGGAAACTCAGCCGTGCCCAAAATAGCCTCCCCGGTATTGTATATATGGACACTCAAACCCCTCTCACCTCAAAGTCCTCTACTGACTCAGCCACCAAGTAAGAACTCAGCCGTTCTCTCCTCAGTCTAACTAGGTCAAAATCTGCCAACTCTCCATCGCGAATACTGAAGGAATTTTCTCTCCAAACTCTCCATCTTGCCTTCAGAACAACTGTACTCTCCTCACTTATACTAAATTTGCCAACTCTCCATCTTGATGCTAAAAAAATTATACTCTCCATACTTTAAACTGGCTTAAATTTACCAACTCTCCATCTTGAATCCTGAGCTATAAAGAGACACTAACACTCGCCTCATACTGGTTCATTGGCAAGTCGGTACAGTCGCCTCCACTTCTAGGTAGTACAGGGGGTGGTGTGTCGGGGGTATGATGAGGCACTGTTTGTTTTCGTCTCACGTCTACTGTGCTATGGCTACTATAACGGGCTTAACGTGAGACTGAGCCCATATTCCCATTGTTTCAGGAAGCTCCCTAACACCTTTTCCTAAGTGATTTATTTTGTTTATTACACCTTACTGTGTTACCTCCCTAACACCCTTTCCTAAGCGATCTATTTTGTTTACTACACCTTACTGTCCTGTTATATAAATCCTTCCAATATCGCCCTACTTTGGGTAAATAACGTACAAAAAGATATTAGCTAGCCAAATCTAGAAATAAATCACTAAGGAAGAGGTGTTAGGAAGCATCCGTAACTGACGAGAATACTGGACCCGAATCAAATAAACCAGTGACAAAAAACCTCCAACTCGCCACCCCCGTACCACGTAGAAATGGAGGCGGTTGTACAGGTTGACGAGAATCCTGCCTAAAATTCGCAAGTGACCAATTCTGGGGTGGGATCAGCAGACATGTATACGATCGATTTGCCGTTGTAATTTGAATTTGTTTTTTGCAGGAGGACTTAGATACACGGGAAAATTATGCCTGTTCCTTTCCGTCTTCTTCCTACAGAAAACATTTATAACCTACGATTATTTTTCCTTTTGTAACTAAGATTTATTTTTCGCACGATTAATTAGAGACTTGGAAACACTCTACACACTTATTTTTTTTGCATCCTGCCCCTGGTTATCATTCTTCTTCCAAGGACCTGATATAAACCACTACAGGCAATTTGCTGACTGACACGTAAATTTTTCATCAGGTATTCAAGGCACAAATAGAGATGGAGATTCAACTGGCCCCATCAAGCCCCGCCCGCTCCCAGTCAACCCCGCCCACCCCACCAAGTGCAGCGAACTCTCCACCCGCACCACCCTCTACCACACCAAGCCCCACCCACTTTCAGCCTGCCCCGCCCATATCCTCGCCAAACCCCGCTCATTCACTGTCTACCCTGCCCACATCCTCATCAAACTCCACCCACTTTCAGTCTGCCCCGCCTATATCCTCACCAAGCCCCGCCCATTTTCAGTCTAATCCACCCATATCCTCACCAAGCCCCACCCACTCTCAGTCTGCCCCGCCCATATCCTCACCAAGCCCCGCCCATTCTCAGTCCACTCCACCCGTCTTTCCAACCCTCACCCTGTCTCCACCCGCCCAGTCATCCTCACCAGGCCCCGCCCACTCTCAGTCCGCCCAGCCCACGGCCTCATCAAGCTCCACCCACTCTGCACCCGCTCCGCCCACCATACCAAGCCCCACCCGAAACCAGCCCACATCGACCAGCAAGCAGCCCACAAAGGTAGGCACTGAAGACTGGGTCACGGGAACAACTTGAAATACTAGGTCGTGGCTGCATGAAATTCGATGAGGTGGGGATGAGTCTCGTTGGTTACTAGATGAAACGACCCTCTTACTAACTACACATGGCCTTTAACTAAGCTGTAAAGGGGCGAGGGACTTTTTGTTAGGTGAAAATAACGATAGTGTATTCCAGGATTGCTTCACACAGGCACTGAAGAGGGACGCCTTCACGCGGTGGCATCAGGATAACCGAGTGCCGCCGCTGCCTGGTTATACACACGTCCATAACTTCAATTTTCTCTCCCAAAAGGAGGATGGTGGACTGTAAAAGAGCACCTTCAGTCTGTAGTCAACTAGATTCACGTCCACATGAGCCTGGGACAACAACAAGAACAGCAAGAACAACAATAACAACGTTTGAAATAGGGCCCTTATTCTCTTCTGTTAAGGAAGCTCCCTAACACCGTTTCCTCTGCGACTTATTTGATTATTACACCTCACTATCCTGTTCTGTTATATAAATCCTTCTAACATTGCCATACTCTGGACAGATAACGTACGATTTTATATTAAACAGCCAAACCCCCTAAATAAGTCGGTAAGGAAGAGATGTTAGGGAGACGCCTTACCCGACGAGAATTCGGATCTAAGTCAGCCTGCCGCCTCCCTACCACCCTGCCGTAGTGCCACACCCTCTCGGTCTCTGTTCGCCTTCTGTTACCCTTGTTCACCGTAAGACCCTGATGTGTTTGTAGTCCATTATTTTGAACTTTCACGTCTACTACTACTACTACTACCACCCCCTAGGTATGTGGGGTGTGCGGTGGGGGTGCGCGGGGAACTCACTTCGGGGGCGTGAGCTGTGACTCCTGCAAGGCCTTCTTCAGACGCAGCGTACAGACGGGCATGTGGCAAACCTTCGTGTGCATCAACCCCCCATGTGCACTCACCCCCACATCACGGTCCTGTAGGGCGTGTAGGTACGGTGAGATAGAGCCTCTTGGTACAGTGAGACAGAGCATGTAGGTACGGTGAGATAGGATTTGTTGGTACGGTGAGTAGCATGTGTCGAAGCGCTCTATTCTTATCCCTTTAATCTACGACTTATAGATACGGTGAGCATGTGTGTAATGGGCCTCTTCACTACCCAAAGACACTTAGCTGTATTTTAGTAGTAGTAGTAATAGTAGTAGTACCGGTAGTAGTTGTAGTAATAGTATAGTTGTAATAGTAGTAGCTCTAAGTTCAAATAAAATGTGAACTCTGTGGACTGTAAGCTTAACCCAACTCAGCCCAATCCAACCCGGCATAGCATACACCAACCCATCCCAATCCACCCAACTTCATCTAACCTAAGCCAGTCCAAGCCACCCTGTGCAGTCAGTAATGGTGGCTTTGTTTGCCCAGATACGCGGCGTGTGAGAGGGCTGGGATGACCGCCTCTCTGGTGATGACGGAAGATGACAGGAAGGCTCTCATGAGGCTTAGGATAGAGCGACGCACACACAAGGTAGCAGTAGCAGTATTTTCCATTTATTTATGCATATTGTTTTTCCTAATAAGACACGTGAAATATGCTGTAAAAAGGCAAAAATCTGTGACAAAGGTAAACGAACTATTGCGTTGTTTATTTATTTGTTTATTTATTCATTCGCTTGCCCTATTAACTCCCTTGAAGTATGCTGTAAAAGGACGAAAATCTGTGCCAAGTGAAGGTAAACGAACTGCAGTATCCTCTATCACTGCTTCCCCAGGTGTCACTGCTGAGGAGAAGCCAGAGCACTGCAGAGGAACCCCACCAGAATAGACCACACCAGGGCAACAGGGACACACACCGCGACACACCAGACACACAGCAACACAAGACTCACATGTATACCTCAGGCGAACACACTCAGAACAAAACACACAGAGAAATGTGCAGGATACAGCAGGAAAACCAGGAAAGATATTGGAACACATCAGACCAACACGACAGGACACATAGGGACACCTTAGATGAACATAATCAGAATAGAATACAGCAAGAAAACCAAGAAAGATACTGGGGCACGTTAAATACACACCAGCATGACGGGACGCGTATCATGAACACCTCAGCTATGTATTACCAAAGAAGGATACAGCGAGAGAGGCAAGTAAGACACTGGGATGCACACCAGTACGGTACGAACACAGATGAACAACGCCGGAGCAGGATACAGGAAGAGAAATACCGTGACTCATCATACACACACCAGGATGACGGTACACACACGAACACCGCACATGGACACTGGGTACAGCAAGAGAGATTCAGGAACGCATCAGACACACACCAGCACGATCAGACACATACGCACACCTCAGCCATGCAACCCCAGGAAACACAACACGAGAGATATAAACAACACTGGGGGCAAGGAAATCGAGCAAGCTTTAACCACGACTCGCGAGACACGCTGCAGAGAGAAAGACAAGAGGACTGGGCGTGGATTCATCACAGGGACATCTTCGAAGGACCACGAACCACGACTCATCAACAGCAAAAGGAGAGTGATCTCAGAGACAGTCAAGGATGGATGCTTGGACGAGAAGAGAGAGACGGAGGGCACAAATCGCAGGGAGTGACAGAAAAACCTGGAAATGAAAACCAAATGATTAGTAACAATATCCTTAGTCATAGCATTAGTAGTAGCATCCCCGTGAAACATATCTTGCCATTTCTATATCGGAGTAAACTAATAGATGTTAGAGTGATTGACAAACTAGCTAACAAAAGATCAGAAACACAGAAAGGATATAATGCGCCAATGGACAGAACTAGACTTGGGGAACAGAGCAAATATGTTGGCCAAAATGAGCCTATAAACCGAAGTGGATTGGTGGATAGAAACAGAATGATGGAACTAAATAGAATGCATAACTGGAATGAGCCATACGATCGACGTGGAACACCAGATATGAGCGTAAACAAGGAAGATAGCGACATTGAGAATCGTACTGTTTGTGATGGTGCTGGAGGATGGGATGACGATGGATGTGACATAGACGATGATGGTATTGGTAATTATGAAACGGTAGCATTCAGTAACAAAGGCAGGAATGAGGATGCCAGGTATGTTATTGATGGTAAAGATAATGAAGGCTGCAGGCGGTATATTACAAAGGATGGAAGAGACGGTAGAAGGCCTATGCATTATGGTAATAATAGGAATAATAATAGCAGTAATAGTAATAGTAGCAATAGCAGACGATGTGGTGCTAGTGGCAGTTGTGGTAAGAGTATTCAGGATGTGAATTTAGACATGGAAAGGATTAAGTATTTGTGTAATAGCCTAAACACTTGTTTGACCTTCTGCAAAAATGAGCCAAGCGAGGAACTAGGCGAGTGCAAGAGTAACGAGGAATGGATGACCAGGGACGAGGGCAAGGATGAGGTCACACGGATAGAACAACTGGTGTATCTGACCTGCCGAGGCTTGGGCAAATTCTACTCCCTGACTCCGGATATAAGGCACTTCGAGGACCAACGGCAACATCTCCTGAAGCAGGCGGTGTCACGGGGGATCTTCCTCCTTGGGGTACACCACTTTGAGGCTGGGGAGGAATGCTGGCCCAAAGCATCGCACACCGGCCACACATCCTCAAGGGTCAGACTGTGTTCTGTTCTGTCCTACATGCCTCACCTCCCGGCCGATGACTTAGCCAGCTTCATGAGGCGGTACTGTGCCTTATTTGCCGATGAGGTGGTTCTTGTGCTGGGCCTCATGGTGCTTCTTTACGATCTTGGTTTTGACGCACAGAGAGATTCAGAAGCACCAGGAATGACGCAGCAGGGTGGATTTTGTGGCAGTGCAACAAAAAACCCGAACAATATCCTAGACTTAGTGTCCAGCAATGTGTGTGATTCCCAAGCCAGGCAGAGTAATGATTCTGAGCTTGTCAATGAAGCACCAGACACTAAGGAACGCCTGGTGATGCAAACTGGGCAGTATTTTGGAGAAACAAACACGATGAATGTGGAAGAAAACAATTCTTTGATACTAAAGCAGGAGATGGACTGGGAGGAGGATGTGCAGATAAAGGAAGAGATGGAGTCTGAGGAGGAACAGACACCAAGCATGAAAGAAGAACCTGTGGAGTGCGACCCGATGACACAAGAAATGGATAACCCGCTGCAAGAGGCAATGAGAGATAACCATTGGACTGGTACATTTAGGAGGAATCAAGGAACGGAGGACGCGACGAGAGAGATGACGAAAGATGACCACTGGATCCGAGCAGCCAGGAAAAGGGCCGAGTACGTGACTCTCCTCCAGCAATACCTGACCCAGTGTGGCCCAGCCTTGACTCCCTTCGCAGCGGCCCAACAGCTGAACGCCTGTCTGACGGAGGTGCGACGGCTGGCACACTCATGCTTTGGTGCTCAAGTACAAAGCGAATTCTTATCATCGGACATATCCAAACCAGAAATCAAACCATCAGTTGCTCAGATACAGAGTACCTTTCTAGCATCAGAAATATCCACTACTGAAAGTACACCATCATTACCCAAAACTTCTGAGGAGGTTGCAGCCGAGGTACCTGCAATGGGAAGTGAACACACGAATACAGATTTCTCACTGGAAACATTTACAGCGAGGGATACAGCAGAAGACTCTCGTTCATTAATGGACCACAAGCTTGAACCCACAACATTTGAATCCTCCAAATGTACACCAATGGATGACCCTATAATGACTGAGCCCTTGAAAACTGAGCCAGAACCTGTGTCAGAAGGGTCAGTAGTTACTCAAAATACGTCTTATAAATCTGCGCTCGAAAAAAACATGGAACAGTGGGACCATCTCAGCGTACTGAAATCAGAGCCGATGGATGCAAGTGATGGCGCAAGTAGCAGGCCTAAAAGAATTCTGGTTGGCTATCAGGTTGTGAAAGGAAAGCATGTGATTGATCAGTTTCTTCCAAGTGAAGACGAGGTGGCCAAGCTAACGCAAGCGGTTGCAGCAAAATTATTCAGAAAGACGCAAGATGACAGCTACCACAAATCCATGCCATCCACATCTTATACCCTGCCCTGCACACATCCAGGCTCACCCATTTCCAGCAACTCGCCCACAGCTACACCTTACTCTTTGTCCTACGCCCATCAACTCCCACACGCTTCCAGCACTCCGCCCACATCCCATGGACTGCATTCACGCCCTCTGTCATTTTACGGCCGCAGAACAGACAGCTCCCCTGCTAATAGCCCAAGTCATGCACCCGGCAACATCCAAAACAACAACGACAACACCCTCACTCAAAACTACACCTACCCACAGCACTTGTCTCCCACCCACACAAACACCTCTACACCCCCTTACACCCACACACCGCCCTACATCAAAGCACCCTTTCCACCCAACCATGCATTCACATACGCTTCTACGATAAAATCCTCCATGGGCTCGGTCAAAGCAAGAAAGACAGACAAAAGACCTGTCCCAGTGTCCGCAAGAGGAACCGACCCTGGAGTGAGATTGGGCCAGAATGTGAGGACAGACTTTTCCATCTCTTCTTCCTCTTCGTGCCCATCCTCTGCAGACTCTCCTTCCTCGAAGTCATCGTCATCGTCGCCGTCGTCTTTAGTTTCACTCGGAGCTAGAAGGTTTAAAATAGGCGACCCAGCATTGTCCGCCCAAGTCCCTGTTAGAACAATCCGCCATAATGTAAACGAAAGACCAACAAACCAACGGTTTCCATCTCTAGAAGCTTCTGGACTTCGCTCAGGTGTTCCAAGACCCATGTGTGTCATCTACAAGCATCCTGAGTACTCGAATCCAGTTTCCAAAGATGCTGAGTATGGGTGTTAAGGGTGAAGGAGCTGGTTTGAGAGGCCGAAGCTCCGAGAAAATTATTGGCCAGCACAATTTGTCATCTAGCAATCGAATGTCGTGGAGTGTATTGTCCATCGGAGCCCAGGTAATGAGTGCCAGGAGACATACCAACTCAGGGTATTTCTTTAAACGTTTTCCAGCACATCCACATGAGCACCACATTACTTCTTCATTTCCTCTTTTCTCTGTCTCTCCACGTAACTCCACACGCTGCTCTCAGATAACTCATTTCCATATAAACTTAGGGAGTTATCGAATTTAAACTTCTGAGCATCGATATTCCACCATAGAAGGTACAGTTCCATGGTAGTATTGAGAGAACTTCCTCCAATTTCTGCAGTGTTTTAGCTGTACACATATTTCCAACTGGTTATTGTTCTGTAAATCTTTTCTATCACCCAACTCATACGTTGCCCCAGCACGTGTGTCCAAATTGTTATCGTTCTCTGTCTCTTCTTTCACTCAGGCCTTCATTACCCCCAATACGAGCATCCCTGGAAGGTATTTCGTAAGTCGTAAATTCCAGTCATCCGTTAGATATGCTATTGTCACATCTGGTTGGAGTGCTTCTTAAACTGTTTCAATGTCAACCACTTTCTTTCACTCGCGACAACATTTCCGTATGTTTTTGGTCATGTTTGTCTTACCCTCCTTTGTGTATAAATTTATGTACAAATCATTTTTCATATTAGCGTAAGAAAAGCAAGTTGCCTCATTTCCCAAGTGTTTGATTTATTCTGGTTATAGAAAATCCAAGAAATGCGGGTGGCTATTTTTTGCACAAAATATTTTATTTCTTCAATTTGTATAAACAAGCCATAGGACTAAGAATATCAGAAACAATTTTTCCGTCAATGAAAAGCAATAGGAACTTGCTAACCCCTTTAAAGGCAATGCGTTTTCAAGTAACCTATAGACAAAAAGATAAGTGACTAAATTGTCATATACTCTTCATGTTTCATTCACCTTTAAACTAAGTTCATTCACCTTTGGGTGAGCCATTCACCAGTTTAAGAAGCACCACGCTAGATCACCACCAGGCTTTCATTTGGCAATATGGCTACCACCCACCACAGTAAATGGTTTCCTAGGCTACAATAAACCAATTGGCTTGTCACTCAGTGTCACATGAAGGTAACAGTAAATCAAGTGAATGGATGGTAGACTCCTCACCATTACTTATATACTTTTGTAGGCCAGGCATTCTATATAATCAGCAGGAAAATGTTACTGGTTTCATGTAACTTGTAGTCCATCAGCTGGTGCGTATGTTTTACTCTAGCTTTCAGCAAGCAGTCGAATATACAGTAGTTTCTACCCATGCCACGGCAGAGAACGTCATACTCCAGGTAGTCTGCTTGCTGTAGGCTACATCGTGTTGAAGAGTATGGTATGTCTGCAATAACGAGTTGCTGGTTTATTCCGTCCTAAACTAGCACCATTACACACACACACACACACACACACACACACACACACAAAACAGTATCATGAAGAATATAGGCGCCATACTGTGATCATCTCATCAGGCGCCGCCACCGTCCAGTGTACACCAGAGACCATTGAAGCTGTATTGAGTTAAAATATATTTGATTATTTTTGATGTACTCTTTTCAGGGTAGGTCCTCACTTAGTAATGTCCTTCAGGCTATCGTCGCACGATTCTGTTCACTCAGCTGAAGGAAATCTCTAACCCTTTGAAGAGTAACATACGTCTAGAAAAATTCAGACCTGTAACACAAGCTCGGAGTAACCCGGTGATACACGGTTCTTACAGTGTATCTCTGCTTCAGTAACATGTTTCCTTGTTTCACTCGTATCTTGTCGCGTAACCGGAGGGGTGGCCAGGGCGGCACTCAGATATGTTCCTGGCCAACTCAGATTATCAAGGGAATACCACCACCATCAACATTTTAAGAATACACTTGGCTCCCCTTGGCCACCCAATAAAAATAAAAAAATAGTTGTGCCTCTACTACCCCCATGCTACTCTCCAACCTCTCTTCATTCTGTCCTGCACAACCCTCGAACCCTGTCCCCTTCCTCCCCCGCAACACACACACGCACACACACACACACACACACTCGCCGGCCCCTATGTCCTTTCAACAAACTGCGTCGGATCTCGTTTACACCCTCTGGTTCACATTTCACAGAGGAGGAGGAATGGAGGACTGACAACACTGACAGTACAGCTGGAAATGTGGGTTAAGTATATCTTATAGTACAACATATGCTTGTACATTGTCGCGCCTTAGGTTAGGCAGGTGCAGCATGGGTGCAGGTGTCCCACAGTAACCTTGATTTTGCCGTACAGTCTGAGGATCCGGCAAGGGATAGTGGTTGTTCCTTGGCAATACACTTGACTTTAGCACAGACATAAAACTTGATAGGTGAGCTTATACAACCATGAAATAAAGCAACCGCCGATTTTTAAGACAAAGGGTAATATTAAGTGCCGTCCGACTGGCGGGACTAGGGCCCACTTCGTTTATTGTCACAGGTTTCACTCGCACTGCATGGCTGCAGGAATAACCTTTCTCCCAGAATCAATCTACTGTCGACATAGACTCAGCCTCCCTCAGCAGACGACTTATGTACGCTTGTTTGATCTCTTCAGGAGCTGCGGCCATAATATGGCCCAACCGAGTGAATAAGTATGTTGTGCTTGAAAGGGTACAACGGGGAAGAAAGGTTTGTGGTTCTTTGAAAGCAGTGATAAGGAACAAGGAAGTGGGCATGGATGTACAAAAGTCGCTGAATGACAGCATTGTGATACCAGCCCTAGCGTATGGAAGTGAAGCTTGGACCATGTTGGAAGGACACAAGAGTGAGAGCCACGGCTGGATTAAGCATGTGGGAGGCCCGGGGCCCGCTTGGAAGGGAGGCCCCCTTTCCAACTCCCCCAATGGCATACACCATAGACTGGTAACCTAAATCCTAATATATAAATAGGACACTTTTAGTCAGGAAATACTGAACGGGGACTATTCATCCAATGCTGTAATATGTAATGCATAAACACGAAATGAAATGAACACAAGTTGCTCTGGTGGGAGGCCCCCACTTGGTGGGTGGCCCAGGGCCCGGGCCCCTTGGGCCCCCCCCCCTTAATCCGGCGGTGGTGAGAGCAATGGAAATGAGTTATTTGAGAGAAGCATGTGGAGTTACGTGGAGAGAGACTGATAAATGAGGAAGCAAAGGAGTGTTGTGGTGTGGATGTGGTTGTGATTAATACATTGAGGTGGTCTGGCCACGTGGAGAGGGTGGAATGCGAGATAACGAGGAGACGAGGAGAGTGTATGTGAGTGAGATGGAGGGGAGACGGAGGGGGAGGCCGAGGATGAGATGGAGGGATGGGATGGAGCCTGGAGGGGTATATGAGAGAAGGGGGTGTGAGTTGGGAGCAGGGCAGTGAAATGACATTGGACAGGGCTACATGGAGGCGTTTTGTTTGTTGCCACCACTTACGGTATTGGGGAGTCTGGCAATAAATAGATAGATGTTGGCGGTGTCATGTTCCTCGTTTCTCAACAAATGTTTATGATGGCTTATCTATCTTTTTTTTTTTTTTCACCAACAATTTTGTTCATCGTATAGGAGACTTCTCCACTTAATGAGTCAGATCAAAGTGTATGAGTTATTTCTGTTATCGATTTAATTCATTTACACTGATAGAAATCTTAACCAGTTCATTTTGGCAGGCGCCAGGCGATTATTTTCAGCCGAAGCGTGGCCAGTGTCCTCCAATGGTCAAAAGCAGAAAAAAAAAAAAAATGGACAAGCTGATTATTACATAATGCACTATAGCTTCATTCAGGAAGTGGTCTAATGCCCTCTGGAGATTAAAGAAACAAATGCTCTCACTATAATGGTGGCGTTTAATTTCCATACATCATTGTATTCATACACATTTCACTGTTTCTGTCTCGTTCGGAAGAGTTGACCGTACCGTAGCTTCACAATATACAGGCAGACATAAATCACAGGATGTAACTACTCAAATGTAACTTTAATAATACTGAAGTTAACGAAGCTGAGATACAAATGCGCCTTGTACTGTACTGAAAGTCCCGATTTATATTATGCAGTGAAACCGCTGGAGGAAGCCGTACGAACACGGTACTACTATAAAAAAAATATAGGATGGGTACCGAGGGTGTGTTGACAGTGGGGCGTGACTGGTGCTAAGGAGAGGTTATTTAATTTGATGTTGGCGTCTGCTTGGCGGCGTGTGAGAGGTACTGGTGAGTAATACTGTTATGAAAGACTGGGTAATATTGCTGTAGCCTGCGGTGAAAGGGCGGAGTATGGCAGTAAGCATTTCTCACTGAGCAGGGGATATCGGCTACTCCGTGGGATAAGGAAAGTAAAAGTGGTATTGTTGTCAATGTTGCCTTTTTACTTTGTTATCGAGTACTTTGTGAATGCAAGGCAAGACGGAATGTGAAGGACAGATTTGCCTGGAAAGGGTAGGGAGTTTTAATTCAGGTAGGCTACAGTAATTACAAATGTTAGAAATAATACCGTACTGCAAAATAAGACGTGCCTTCAGAGTAACTGTAGTCACATGGATCATGGTTGGGTTGAATTTTACCAAGCTTATGGAAGAAAGGGCAGTAGGTGTAAAGTGTGCCAGTGTTGAATGGATAAAGAGAAATGAGAAACAAGTACCATATTGTATCATCTATATGTTCAGGTAATGAACACACAGTGCCAGTCTCAGAGAAAGTGTGAAAGTGAAACAGGTTACTCTTGGAACGAGACAGTATGTGGCATTGACTGGAACAGCTTAATGGAGAGAGAGAGAGAGGTTGGGGGAATGTTAATTAAGAAAAGAATCTAAGGACAAAAAGTACTTTAGTTTGGAGGCAGTTTCTCTCAGCCTTCACCTGTTAGGAGGTTTCTAATAGATGTCAGGGCATTGGTGATGATGACTCTGTAGCTGTATGTTGTGTATATGGACATGAAAAAGTTTATGGTAGAGTGAATTTAGAGGGATTATGGAAGGTTTTTGGGTTTGACAATCAAGTGTATAAGGTACAATAAAAATCTGGGATAATGTAATTTCTAAGAAATAATAATGTGAATTAAGTTTTTGCACAGTTGTAAGTCATCTTTCTTGTGTGATGTTTCTTCCATAAATTAAAAATAAGTGAGATGTTGTGGGGTGTCTCTGTACCAGTGCCAGCAGTTTGCTTATGTATTGCCCATTAAAAGCAATATGGTTTTGTTTTGTGATGTCACATTATGGCCATAGGTGGTACGGTGTTGTTTTCGATAGTGCATTATGGTTCTGATTCAACCAATCAAAGGGCTGGATGTGGGTTTGTTGCATGTTTTCAAATTTGAAATCAGTCAAGATGGACTCCACTGATGACTTAGGATAGGATTGGAAATTGATCTCAGTTGGGTTTGATTGACATGAATGTAGGTTAGGTTCAGTGACATTTGGGTGGGTTAATACTTCATTTGTTTGTTTAGTTTTACCATTTAACAAAAGCAAGGTTGGGATTGATCTTTACAGAGCCCTAACACCATATTAAAGACTCCATAATATCTTGCTTACAAATTTGTGAGAGAAACTTCACGGAAGAAATTTGACTTAGAACAGTGCAGCAGATTGATTCGCATTATTTCTTAGGAATCCAGTGTTAAGGTTTTGTAAACGTTTACCAGAATCTGGACACAATCTAGGATACAGTAAGACCTCAGTATAATGGACTAATTAGGGCCCAAACCATTCTGAAAAATGCGAAATTCCAATAAAAGCAACATCCGGACTTCCTCCTGCTAACCCAGACTTTTTCTGATATATCAGACATTAGTCTGGATAGCATGAATGGTTTTTAAACTGTTTTGACTATCTTTGTGGTGCTGTACAGTGTTACAGCTTCACTACATTAATCAGATGGTATAATAAATATAATAATACCATACTGTACACTGATAAACATATCTTTTATTTACTTTATTGTGGTGAACATAGCTGAAGTGGTCAGGCAGTCCAGACTGCTTCTGGCTTTATCGGACTGTTTCCGATATACGGTATAGGAATTTTGTCTGGTAGCTCCTTCAGTCTGATAAATGTGAATTCTTGTCAATTGAAGTCTGTTATGTCGAGGTTTTACTGTATCTTCTTTTGTAAAGATGATAAGAAATGGTTTCATCCTTGTGCAGTTCATTGCTTAAATCCAAATTCACCAGAAATACCTTAGGGTGCTGCTTTGTTTGCAGGAAATTTTTCTCATACATGAAGATGCTGATAGGTAAGTTCAGCCACAGACATACATTTTTTGCTTTGGAAATGCATTTTTCCATATTGACAGACATAAAGTGACAAAAAGGAAACCTGTGTCCCCCCTACATGCATGATAGTGGGAAGTATGGTACATTAATAATCACACCATATTTGCAGGATCTTGAAATCTGTCAATGCCATTCAAGTATTTTTATGTATACATGTGCTTATGACAGATAATAGTACCGGTACTGTAGCTAGTAAATTACCATCTGATGGTAAAAGTATAGCACCTGAAGATTACAGGTTAGAATATGGCATACCATGCTTCACACAACTGTGCACAGTACTGTGTATTATATAATGACTGCAGATATGCATAAAGAAAGTAATTTGGTTTGGAAACTAATGCATCCCCACAGTGAAGGGGTTGAGACCTATCTCAGCTGATGAGACTTTTAAAGAAGTTTTTCATGTATTGAGAAAAGTGATCTTGCATGTTCACAGTAAAATATAGAAAACTTGATTATTAAAATCCCACTGCTATCCATGCTGTAATCCTGGTTAGATGGTTCTCACAAATTACAGTACTGTACTAATTGTAAGGAGTTATTTTAAAACCTCTCATATTTATTACAAGGACTGCCTACATGATTCTTTGATATTTTTCTCTCCAGGCTTGAAACAGGATGGGTTTTGAAACGTTTGAGGTTGTGATCAGCCCCCCTCGGCTGGTCTTTTTCTCAGGCCAGGCTGTTCGAGGCTTTGTCAGGGCTGCAGTCAGTAGTGAAATTATTTGCCGAAGTGAGTATGGTAATACGGTATGTCCATCAATTGTTATTGTTACTGTTATTGTATGTGAGGTTGCCAAGGCTGCAGTTAGCAGTGAAATGATGTGTCAAAGTTAGGAATATGTTCTCATTCATTAACACAAACCATCAGAGTATGTACAGTAATATGCCATGATTCATTAGCTGTGAAACTGTCAAGGTAATGTCGTTATTCATTATGTCAGGGTAATATCCTTATTCATTAACAGTGAATTTGTGTATGAAAATAATGTCCTCATTCATTGTTGTGGCTTTTTTTTTTTTTTTTTTAAATGGTCTTGTGTGTGTGTGTGTGTGTGTGTGTGTGTGTGTGTGTGTGTGTGTGTGTGTACTGTATATATGTACAGTATTTTTTTGCTTAATAGTGAGCATTCTTTTTTCAGGAATTCTAATATTCAGACGTTTATGTCTTAGCCCCATTGAACTGATGACATTTATGTTTTTCATCTCTTAATCTATTTTATTTAACTTAAGAATGGTGTGTGATTATTATTGTTGTTGTAACCCCAGGTTCATTTGGACATGACCTCAGTGGACTACAGGAAACTGGATGCTTCAGCCAGTTACATCCAGAGATCTTTTGTTGAGATTGTGTTAATGGACTGACTGCGTTGTGGTAGTGTGGTGCACGAGGTGGATGTGAGTGTGTTGTGGGGAGGACACATTGCAGTGTGGACACAGTGGATTATTTGTGAACTGAATTTTGTGTTGGTACTGTAGCAAGGGAGGATCATGGCCACATTATAGTCTGGCCAGCTGCACTTCTCTCATCTGGATAAGGTAGCTTTTGAGGTATGTTTTGTATAGTAGAGTCATGAGGGATGGAGGTTTTGGTTGCATTTGGTGGCTATATGTTTATGAAACATCATATTGGTTGGAGGAGGAGGATGTTACAGAAGCAGTGTATAGGGTTGAGCAGTTGATTGGCTTTTTTTCTTTGTGGAGGGGAATTATGTGATTTGAAAATACAAGTGTGGGATGGATCTTTAATGTTTACAATAGACTGTAGTAGAATTACCTGCCCCTGTCAGGTATGTGCAAGCTGGCTGCTTCATTATATGAATGTAGATGATCCATAGTGAAAATGTTGGGTAGGAGAGATTCAGGGTACAGTAGAGCAATAAAATGTAATAATTCAAGCTGTAACCTGTCTTTTTCCCACTCAACATTTCCATTATATGCATACTTGCATTCCAGTTTCAGATTTCTTGTAAAACCATTTAGTTCCCAAGTACAGGATTCCTCAAAGCAAATACTGTATGTTCATGGTCATAACCCTCATATTAAGGAAGGGCCAACCATAATTAATGCAGATAACTGAGATACCAGAAAACTTCATTACTAAGGCTGAGGACCTAATTTTGAAAGTACCCTATTAAATTTATTCAAACGGAATTTTGCTTAACTGGGACAGATGCAGACATTATTTCTGTACTTGTATATTACAGTAAGTGCTCACCATATATCAGTAATGTGTTCCAAAGTGTCAAAACCTTTTCCTTACAACTGGTATTATACTGGTCATTTGAGGGAACTGGCACGTCAGCTCAATAGGTAGCAATGAAGGTTTGATGGGCAGTTTTACATAATTCATTATGGATGTGTATAGCAAAACAAGAGAATGTATAGGGTGATCTTTAATGAGGACCTGCTGTACATTCTGTATACTTCTATAGTAGTTTCACCGTGACTTGGCACAGATTTTCATCCATCTGCAGCATTTTCTCAGAACTCAGTGGCAGAAGATAATACTATGATTGAACCTTCATGACCAACATCATATTCCAGTATTAATCTCTTGTTACTTAGCATTCAAGATGGTGTGGTGGCAGTTTTCACGTAGGTAAAAGGAAGAGAGTAAAGTTGTTGTTGTCATTTGCTCCATCTTTTCATATCTGTACAGAGATCACTATGACGATGACTGGTAAGGCAAAGGTTCGATGGTCTGAGCGACATGGCAAAACCACTTCTTATTACTCGTCCCAGGAGAAGTACGTGAAAATTGTACAAGAAGTATGGAATGGTGAAGGTAAGTGATTGTATTTAATGTGTTTTTATTTTGCTTTGTTTTGTTTTGTATTTAATGTATTTTTGTTTTGCCTTGCTTTGTATTTAATGTTTTTGTTTTTCTTTGTTTTGTTTTGTAAATCCACTCACTCAAAGTAGTGCTGCTCCCGGGTGACTGACCTTTCCTCTCTTCCTTCCTTCTCTCCATCCTTCCTCTTCTGACTTTCTTTTCTTCATTCTTTCCTCCTCTTTCTGTCTACAGGTAACTCTACACTGAGTGACAAGCCAGATGGTTTCCTGTACACCAGGAAGCCATTTACTAAGCTGGGTGGTAATCATATAAACAAATTGTGGCACCTGGTTGTTTAGTGGGCAGTTAAGGCGTTCAGTCGTATTGAGCCTGTGCAGGTTTATATCCAAGGGATGGTTGGGGTTTATTGCTCTCTCAACACCACTCAGGGATGGGTGAGGTTGGTCACTCTCATCTTAAATCCCAGGACCAACTTGCCTTGCCCCAGGCTCCTGCGCTTCTCATGAGGCAACACTGTATTAGATGATGAGTGAATGAATGTCAGGGTATTTTAGGTCTGTGTCAGTACTGGTGTGCAAAGATATTGCAATACATATTTTTTCAATTCTTCTTCCATCTTCTGCCCTGACATCAGGGCGTCGTCCTTCACTTTATATCTTACCTGAATGCCTTTTCCATATGTTGCTTACATTTATGCTGTGATGAACAGAGATTAATCATTCCCACTTATTATTTATACCAGCACACTTGCTGGTTTTATAGAAGAGGCTCCATTGGCACTTGTCAGTGGTTTGGTTTATTTTTTCTCTCAGGGTACAGCCATCCCCTCTATACACTTTTGTGTGCTTAAAATACTGGTGTATGCATTATTTAGCTTCATGCTTCACAAGGGAAATTTAATTTATTTTGAATTGGCTTTATTATTTCCTTCATGAAGTAGGTACAGAAAATCCTCTTTGTGTTACTTTTTTTTTTTTTTTTTTTTTTTTTTTAATTTCTTTTTTGCCACTGAATCCACAGTTAGTTAAAGAAAAATTACCTGTTTCTTTGCGTCCTGTAAAGTTGGTATGCCAGTGTGTCCCATTGTACAGTAACAGCCGTATGGAAAATGTTATGATACTGTTTTAGAACACAGGATCAGCATATAATGAGGACTTATTCTATAATAATTTGTTTACCACTGCCCCCAGAGACGGGTGACAGGTTGATGCCAGGAACCTACTCATTTCCCTTCGGTATTTTGCTTCCACACAATCTTCCATCCTCCTTTGAGAGCAGCATTGGACGGGTGCGGTATTTGTTAACCGCAGAGGCCGATCGACCAATGTTCAACAAGACAGCAACCACTAACTTCTCTGTCAACTGCACCTATGACCTGAACACAGACCCCTTTGCTGAGGTACTGTATCTACATGTGTGGGGAAGGTTGGAGATAGATGGTGCTACTCTAGGATAGATGAACAAGGTGGTTTTGCTTATTAGCAGGAGTTAGGTATGGTCTATAGTAGGTTGTTCTTACTGTCCTGGACCTTATTTTATTTTATATCTGAGTGGAAGAAAAAGGTCATAATGATGATAGAAAGAGTGGCAGGTAGACTCACAAGTACCGTCAGGGACATAAGTTTGCCTGATGCTCCACCACTTTGACTTCTCACTGCCCTTGGTGTTTATTTTTTCCAGATTAAGAGAACTTTACTGTCTTCTTCTAACTCACTGATTTAATACATGTGGAAGAAAAGCGACAAGCATGCCATAAGTGTGAAGTAGTTAGAGGGGAATGTTAGAGGAACTTGTGACTGGCTGTATATAGCCTGAATTTTTATTTATTTTTTTCTATTATCATCATTTGGACCTCCTTTCCCCAGCCTAGGGCAGAGTGAGGAGTATCATTATCCAGACAGCCCAAGTTTGCCCAGTCCAATGTGCCACGCTTCCATTCACTCATACAATCCCCTAGAATCCTGGATTTATTTGATACATTATTTGTAGGTGTCTATAAAGGTGCCCGTATCTGAAAATCTGGGAGACAATCTTCCATCCACAAAGCTAGAGGTCATCTGGTATTCCATATATACTGTATTATGTGAATCTTGCAGTATTATAGAGTAGGTAGGCTGTAAGCAAAGGTGATGGCAGGCAGTGTAACATCATTATCTACCATTTATGAACCTATAGGCAGATGTCATAATCCTGTAAGGGGTGGACGTTTGGGTTAGTTGATTTACGGGAAGGGGCACTAACCCTCCGCCAACTACTTGTTGACACGTTGGGAACACATATGGGCTGGTTATGTGGTTACCACCCAGCTTTGTAAATGGTTTCCTGGCTTACAAGAAACCATTAGGCTTGTCATTCAGTGTAAAGCCACCTGAAAGGAGAGAAGAGTAATAGAAAGTGACAGGCAAGATGGGAGAAATAGGAAAAGAGGAAGGCAGACACAGAAAAAGAATGATGAAGGAAGAAGGAGGCAGCACTACATATTGAGTGGGTGAGTCGCCACCACCAGTGCACAGACAGATACTATTGTTTAAAGGAACCATTTATTAATGTATACTTTTAAAAGATTTCATCCATCCAACTATCATCCAATCCTGCATTGCCCCATGAGGAGCATAGGAGCCCAGGGCTAGGCAAGTTGGTCCTGACATTTGGGATGAGAGTGACCAGCCTTACTCATCCCTGAGTGTCATTACGTGAACAATAAACCCCAACCATCCCTTGGATATAAACCCTCTCTGGTGAAATCCAATTGGAGCTCTGTAATTACCCACTAAACCACCTGGTGCCAAAATATGGTTATATGGTTACCACCCAGCATAGTAAATGGTTTCCTGGTGTACAGGAAACTATTTGGCTTGTCCCTTAGTGTAGAGTCATCTACAGGCAGAAGGAAGAAGAAAGAACGAAGGAGGAAAGACAGAAGAGGGAGTGTAAAGTCACCCATAGGCAGAAGGATGAGGAAAGAATGAAGGAAGGAAAGACAGAAGAGGATGGAAGGAAAGAAGGATGGAGGAAAGGAAAGGGCAGTCACCCGAGAGCAGCACTACATCGAGTGAGTGGATGGTGAGTGCCTCCACCTACCACAATAAAAGATTTCAGTTTTTATTTTTATTTGCAGGCCAGTCTCACATAAAACAGAAAGTGCTGTATGTTAAGGTTTTAAAAATTTAATGGAGTAAACTTGGCTAATCGTAGGGGGGGAAGAAGTCTTTTTTTATAAGCAGTGATTCTGGCAGAGGGAAGAAATGCAGTTAGGAGGTGAGATCAGTGGGGACAGTAAGACATCAGTGGTGTGAATCTAGAAGAAAGGGTAGGTGGCTGCTGGAGTAACAGAAAAATTACAGTAAGAGTAATGACAGAGAAGAATGTAGTAAAAAGTAACCATAGTAACCATATAACCAGATGAACACCTGGTAGTTTAGTGGGTTTGGGCACTCCAGGTGGATGTGGCCCATACGATTTACATGTGAGTGGTGGTTGGAGTTTATTGTTCACATAATGGCCTTCACGGATGAGCAGCAAGTAACCCTGGACCCCCACGCTTTTGATGAGGTGATAAAGGATTGGATGACAGGTGGATAGATAGAGTACAATATACAGTACTGTACTCAGGAAAGGTAGAAGAGAAGGCTCTATTTGGTGATTAAAAACCTCTACATTGTGCA
This sequence comes from Coenobita brevimanus, assembly GCF_032717465.1. Classification (NCBI taxonomy): domain Eukaryota; kingdom Metazoa; phylum Arthropoda; class Malacostraca; order Decapoda; family Coenobitidae; genus Coenobita; species Coenobita brevimanus. Next base: position 52,181,537 of record NC_137018.1, on the reverse strand, counting down.
TTGTGTGATTTGCAGATCTCATAGGTAGTAGATGGATAGCTACTGTTGCCTGTGGGAAGTACAACAATGGGAATATTGTGGCTACATGCTAAGTAATCAGAATTGCAGTCATCACTCTTACGCAGGAAATTCATATACTGTACAGATAAGTAGTCAAAGTTCATTTTTAGATTCCCATAGTTTTACAAAGCTCTATTACCTTTTAATCTAATACTTTCCAGCAACTGTTGAGGGCATTAGCTAGTTTTGGTACTTAGTTTAATTTCCAGTTCATAAAAAATATTAGGTGTTCCATAGCCAAACTCAGTATAGGGATTCCATCAGAGGAAGCATGACATCATTTCAGTGTATACAGTATATGTATGTATTTGCAGAGACCGCTGTTCCAGGACAAAGACAAGACCGTGTGCTGCCTCTGTTGTGCCATGGGCCCAATACATCTGGAGCTGTCCGCCATTCGGACAGGTTATGTACCAGGGGAAAACATCGTTTTGGATGGAGTGGTTATTAACAACAGTCGTTCCACTATCAAATACTCAGAGGCTAAGATCATTCAGGTACCAGCACAGAAGACAGAACTGTACTCCCTTTGCTTTAACATGAACCTAAAATTACCATCTCCATCTTCAGTGCTGAGCTGTAACAGCAGAATAACACCAGACTATGATGGTAGTCATGAAAAAGCACTATGGAAATGATGTAGAGCCATTGAATTGTTTTTTCTGCCACTGAGCTAGCTGAAATAAGTTTCTTAAGGACAAAAATCTAAGCTGTTAATGTGTGGGCTGCATTGTTGGGTGGTCTTGAAATTCCTTCTGGTGTGGCAGTTAGGCAAATTTAGTGGCCTTTGTGATATGCCTTGGAAATGGCATGACACCCACCCACTTAATATTTATGTAATATTTTTTCCCAGCTCATCAACCATAGTTTTGGAGTTATTGTGGTCAGAAGTTTCTTAGTTGGCAGGAAACCAGCAACAACCCAAGCACAGTGAAGTACTGTCTGAGGCTGAGTGAGCTGCCATCTAAACCATTATGCTATAACTTGCATGTGGCAAGCTACTTTGTGATTCTTTGTTTTCCTCCCGTGTCTTCCCTTAGCTACTGTCGGCCTTCGAGTCAGAGTCAGCATCAAGAACTGGTTTTTCAAAAAAGGTCTGTGCCTTCCTTGGGTGTTAATGCTGCAGTAAATAGATAAAGCAGGGCATGAACTAATGTCATGGTTGCTGCTATTCTTTACTTTGGTTTCAGCCCTTGAGGTGGGAATGAGAGATGAGAATTGTCTAATTCATGGGTTACATAAAATTTATTGATGTTGCTCCTTCTAGAAGCTTTGTGGTATATAGTAGCATCTTCTAGGAGCTTTGTTTTTTTACTCATGTGAGGTATGCTTCAGTCTATTAAACCAACCTTGTATAAGGTATGGCACAGGCCACGGGTTAAAGTGAAAGAACTAGCTACTTTATAGTGGTTAACCTTTTGAATGAATGTAAATTAGTTACCAGTACTCTACTTCTTATTGTGGGAAATATCAGATGCTGCTATATTCAAGAAGAATGTAGAGTACCTGAACTGTTAGAAATGATTGCAATGACTGCTTTGTCCAAGAATAAAGAAATTACTTCACATTATAAAAACACAGCCAAAGGGTACGGTAGCATCAGAGGAACCTGTATGCAGTCACCTAACTTCATGAATTTAGCCCCCTTCATTAGGAGATGTATCTCCAAGTTTTGTGGTTGAGAGTCCAGTTGTTGATGGCTTTTCATACCTTTTCAGCTAGATTTCTTTGATGTACAGTAACCAACTTCAAACATCAGAAGGAAATACCTGCTTAGACTTATGTTGTATACATGTCTTTCTTCATTTGAGTTTCCATTTGTGTGTGAACAATATATACTGTATATATATATTTAAATATTTTTTCCAGTAATTGATTACGGTATGTTTTGTGCTGTGATTGACATTTCTTGTGGTTTTATTACATAAAACTACCAGCCTCCTATGGTGCTTCCTGTTGGCTAGGTAGTACTGTTTACTGACTTCATTATTGGATTACTTTCAGGAAAGGTATTCTGACCAGTTTTTAATGGATTACAGGTTGACCATGCTTTACAGTCTGGTTTTGTTCCTGGTAAACTAATTGGATAATCAAGCATATTTTGGATGTAGGGATCAAAGCAATCATATAAGCAAAATTGACTATTGTATATTGAATTATGATAGTTTGTGGTGGGCAATAACACTCATGAGTGAAAAAGGCAGTTAAAAAAGAAAATAAAAAAAGATGTACTGTGTTTAGATGGTATGAGTGAATGGTTTCTTAATAGTTGATTGATTAATAAGGTTGGTCATTATCGTATAAAGTTTTTCTGATATCTTTTATAAGAGTTGGTGTGAGATTTACAAAACAAAGGTTCACGTCTGATACCTCTATAACAGTTGGCATGGTAATAAGAAAAACTCAGAGTAATTTAATGTTCATTAGACTCACTGATCACTGTGTATGTTTCCAGCCATTAGCTTTGCATTACATCAGTTTTTGACCTGTTCTCAATTTTACTCACTGCCGATTCCTCTCCAGAAAATCAGATACATCACAACGGCTAAGACCCGCACCGAGCAGCGCACTGTGCAGCGAGTGTACCGACCACAGATCAATCCTGGAGAGCGAGATGTCTGGGCAGCCGTCCCTCTCCCCATCCCACCTGTCCCTTCCAGTCACCTCCAGCATTGTAACATCATTGAGATTGACTATTATATTGAGGTAACCCCTGGGTGTGGTTGTGAAATATTGTGGGTAACATCACTCAGAGATTGAATTATAATTTTGTGTGCTGCTTTTTTGCTCTTTGGTTTCACTGTTTTCATTACTTCATCATCATCATCATCCGGACCTCCTTTCCCACCCTAGAGCAAGATGAGGAATTATTATTATTATTATTATTATTATTATTATTATTATAATGGAGAATGAAAGACTGACTAAGAGGGTGTATGTAGGTGAGGTGGAGGGAGGGAGAGGGAGGGGTAGACTGAGGATGAGGTGGAGGGATGGAGTTGAGAGGTATATGAGGGAGGGGGGGGTGAGTTGGGGGAAGGGGAGTCAAATGGTGGGTGACAGAGTGACTTGGAGGCGTTTTGTCTGCGGCCACCCTTTACGGGATTAGGGCGTCGGGCTATAGATAGATAGATAGATTATTATTATTATTATTATCCATCCATCAGTCCATCACCCAATCCTACGTTGCCCCATGAGGAGCGTAGGATCCCGGGGCTAGGCAGTTGGTCCTGACATTTAAGATGAGAGTGACCAGCCTCACTCATCCCTGAGTGGCATTACGTGAGCAATAAACCCCAACCATCCCTTGTTATTATTATTATTATTATTATTGTCCATTCATCCATCCATCATCCAGTCATATGTTGCCCCATGAGAAGCGAAGGAGCTTGGGACTAGGCAAGTTGATCTTGTCGTTTAAGATGAGAGTGACCAACCTCTCTCATCGCTGAATGGCATTATGTGAGCAGTAAACCCCAACCACCCCTTGGATATAAACCTTCACTGGCTCAGTCCGATTGGAGCACCGTAATTACCCACTAAACCACCAGGCATCAAAATTTGGTTATATGGTTACCACCCAGCGTAGTAAATGGTTTCCTGGTGTATTATTATTATTATTATTATTATTATTATTTTCCATCATCCACTCACGTGGTGTAGTGCTGCCTACTTCGTCCATAGCCTTTATCATTCTTTTTCTGTGCCTGCCCTCCTCTCTTCCTATTTCTCTCATCTTCCCTGTCACTTCTTATTGCTTTTCTTCCCTTTACAGGTGGCTTTACAATGAGTGACCATACGTGCTCCCTACGTGTCAACAAGTGGGTTGGTGGAGGGTCAGTGCCCCTCCCCGTATAACTAGTGACTCAAAGTCAAATGGCCACCCCTTACGGGATTATAGCATCTGGCAATAGATAGATAGACAGATCATCATTATTACTGTAATGATGATGATAATAATAATAATAAAGTAAATAAATAAATAAATATGGACAAGCCCCTTTCAACTTAGCAGTATTAGCCAACAGGTGAAAGTTTGTTCCCTGAAATACCAGAGCTTTTACTCACAATTACTGTCTCACTTTCAGTTAATGGCTAAGATTGGGTCATGCAAGGTAGCCAAAATGGATGTACCAATTGTGATTGGATCCATACCCCTGCGAAGCACCTTTCCACATTTTGTCCCAAATATGGAAAATGTAGAGCTTGGGGGTACTATGCTGCCCTCGACCCTTGATACGTTGCCGTTTATGGCTGAATCACGTCGAGCCACTGCCACAGCCCCACCATATTCTGATGATCCTCCACCATACTCTCCAGATTTCCTCCCTGAAGAGTATAGAGATGTTCGTAAGTACAGTTTAACTTTCCAGATTTCCTCCCTCAGGAGCACAGATATGTTTGTAAGTAAGTACAGTCATCCTTTAACATCCGCGGGAGTTAGGTAACAAAGACACCCACGAATGTTAAAGATCCGTGGATATCTGCTGCCCCCCCCTTAAAAACACCTCTGGACCCCCCATTTCCTTATATAACTAAAGAAAAACCCTATGTGCATGTGTACAACCATCCATCCATCCATCATCTAATCGTACGTTGCCCCATGAGAAGCGTAGGAGCCTGGGGCTAGGCAAGTTGGTCCTGACATTTAAGATGAGAGTGACCAGCCTCACTCATCCGTGAGTGGCATTATGTGAGCAATAAACCCCAACCACCCTTTGGATATAAACCTGCACTGGCTCAATCCAATTGGAGTGCCTTACTTACCCACTAAACCACCAGGCGCCAAAATTTGGTTATATGATTACCATCCAGCGTAGTAAATGGTTTCCTGGTACAGGAAACCATTTGACTTGCCACCCAGTGTAGGGTCACCCACAAGCAGAAGGACTAGGAAAGAATGAAGGAAAGAAAAACAGAAGAGGATGGAAGGAAGGAAGGATGGAGGAGAGGAAAGGGTAGACACCCGAGAGCAACACTACATCGAGTGAGTGGGTGGTGAGCGCCCCCACCTACCACAACCACTTTATTTAATACAAGAATGCTGAAAGTTAAAAATAATGAATAGTATACTCCTGCATGGCCTGTTCTGACTACTGTGCTCATCCCAGCTCCCTCCAAAAGGAAGAGTGTTACAGTATATTTCATTCACTGGATAATGCCATTACTGTACTAAAACAGCCACAAACTGTGCCTGGGATAATGTTACAGTGTCAGCTGAGTTCAACAAGATTTTTTTTTTTTTTCTTCTGTAGCCATCCGCGGATATTCAAAAGCGTGTATGTTAAAACCGCAGATGTTAAGGGATAACTGTATTACTACTCAGATTTTCTTCTTGAAGAAGCACAGTGATGTTCATAAGTACTGTATTGCTTCTGGTATTTCGTCACGGATCAGCAGCGTTAGTTATCGAGCTTTCGTTAAAATCATGTGGAAGCTGTGAAAAATACCTTCATATAACAGCCAGGATTTTTTTTTTTTTTTTTATCCCTCATGTTGCAGCCAGAAGGTTAAAGAGGCTGCAGGTAATAAAAGCTTATGAATTGGCATGCAGTTCAACTGTTTGTGAAATATCTGAAATGGATGGAGCTGTTTGATGATTTCCTTGTGGTTAAGGGGACAAAGAAGTGTTCTGTACCCATAGTTTAAAAAGTATCTCACAGAATGAGTCTGATGATATCATAATTGATGAGTAAAACTCTTGCTGTACCAAGAAAACTTAACCTTTCTGTATCTGAATGTGCAGATTATAATGATACAGTACTGGTACTTACTGCAGATAATATAGATGACGTCACAAGCAAGTGATGTAATACATCCTCGTGAGTGCAAAGCTGTTGGTGTGTGATGGATCCAAAGGACATTTTACAGTACAGTATACATTGTATGGTAAATGGTGTCAGATTGCTTCATGTGGAATATGCACTGGTACTTTTTAAATGAATGTACTCTCATGTGGAAGGGATACATTTGATTTTTTGAGGATGTGGAATCTACAACAGAATATTTGAGCAAGTGAGGTGATTGATATTCTTGGGAAAGAATTGCCAGGTGTGCATTATATCCTCATTACTGGGTATATGTTGCCCTTTTTTGACGGTATGTTTTGTTGTTAAACCTACAGTAGCGTAAAGGAGGAGTAGTTATTAAGGTTCCTTAGCTACCTACAAAGCTGATATACCAGTTTTTCTCAGTTTACAATACTACTTGTATGGAGAATGCCAAAATATTTTGGAGTGCACCTTTTTGTAATGTGTAAGATTTTATGTTTGTGAGACAGTTGGTGCTTGTTTTTCACCTGGATAAGTGGCTGGTCATTCACATTAAATACCTGGACAGAATAACATAGCCCTGGGTCCCAGTGCCCCTGATGGGTCAGTACAGGGTTGTATGATGGGAGGATGTAGATGATAATAGTGGATAAACCTGTCACATAAAAATATTAATAAGTTTTGTGTAACTTTTTAATATGCCAAAACCAATTACAGAACAATGCTAATTTATTATTGTTTCTCTTTCTGGTGCACCACTCAGCCCCACCTTCCTATGCTGCCTGTGTGTTCAATGGGAGTCATATCCAGCCAGCAGGCAAACCAAGACCTCGCCCCACAGCTCCGCAAGGTGCTGATATGGAAAGTGATGACGACGAGGGAGGCTTTGCCCCGCACTACATCACCTATGGACCGCGCTGAGCATCACTGTCGTGGAAAATGGTAGGACACAGCCCCTTCCACCCAAGGAGAATCTCATGTTATTCTCAGTTCTTGTGATGGACCATTTTGTCCAAGGAGATGGAGACTGATTGGGTATGACTAATGGCTAACCCTTTTGATTGCAAGACATCTTTTTCATGTTATTTTTGCTATCCCCACATAATTTGACTTGATAAGAGAGACTTTAAACTAGAGGGTCTAGATATAGCCTTCACAAACCTGCCTGTTTGAACTTGAGGGTTTTCAATCCCCTCAGTACTGTGATGCTCTCCAGAGGTATTGAAAGTGTCGGATAGCTGGAACTGAGTAGTTTAGGGAAGAAGTTGACTCCTTTACTCTGGTGACATTTTTAGTTTATTCAAGGTTTTTATGATGATTATTAGTCATTATTGTTATTATTATTATTATTATTATTATTATTATTATTATTGTTATTATTATTATTATTATTATTATTATCATTATTATTATTATTATATGTAGGTGAGGGGGCCTCACCATCCACTCACTTAATGTAGTGCAGCTTTGGGTGTCTGCCCATTCCTCTCTTCTTTCCTTCCTCTTCTGTCTTTCTTTCCTTTATTCTTTCCTCTTCCTTGTGCCTATGGATGGCTTTACACTCCCTTTTCTGTCTGTCTCTCTCTCCTTCATTCTTTCTTCCTCGTTTTGCCTACACTAAGTGACAAGCCAAATGGTTTCCTGTACACCAGGAAACCATTTACTATGCTGGGTGGTAATCATATAACCAAATTATGGTGCCTGGTGGTTTAGTGGGTAATTAAGGCACTCCATCCAAATTAGGTCTGTGTAGGTTTATATCCAAGGGGTGGTTGGGGTTTATTGGTCACATAGTGCCACTCAGGGATGAGTGAGGCTGGTCACTCTCATCTTAAATGTCAGGACCAACTTGCCTAGCCCGGGTCTCTTACTCTTGTCATGGGGCAACACAGGATTGGGTGATGGATGGTTGGATTATTATTATTATTATTATTATTATTATTATTATTATTATTATCCATGCATCCATCCATCATCCAATCCTATGTTGCCCCATGAGGAGCATAGTAGCCTGGGGCTAGGCAAGTTGGTTCTAACATTTAAGATGAGAGTGACCAGCCTTACTCAGCCCTGAGCAGCATTATGTGACCAATAAATCTCAACCACCCCTTGGATATAAACCTACACAGACCTTTTGGCTTGAACGCCTTAATTACCCACTAAACTACCAGGTGCCATAGTTTGATTATGTGGTTACCTCCCAACGTAGTAAATGGTTTCCTGGTGTACAGGAAACCAATTGGCTTGTCACTCACTGTAGAGTCACCTGCAGACAGAAGAGGAAAGAAAGAAGGAAGAGAGGAAAGGACAGTCACTCGAGAGGAGCACTACATCAGGTGAGTGGATTATTATTTTTCAACTTGGGAGAAGCTTACTGAATTGTATTTGTTGGATAGAACGTTTATCACATTGATTACAAGGAATCTCATAAACTGTATAAAATTGTCTAGTAGGAGCAAGAATGAGATAAGGATAGCATTCTTGGACAGAGGGAGTTAAAGGGAATGTAGATTGAATTTGATTGGGATTTGCAATGGGGAAATGTGAAGAGGATAAGGGGAAGGTAAAGGAAGTAAGCCCTAGACAGATTATTGGAAAAGTGAGGAATACAATATAAGCCCTTTGGAGCTTGATTGATGATGACCCACTTCACTGGGCATGCTGCTGTTAGTTCTCCCACTGTCTTAATTTTTCTTTCCTTGTTTCTAGATCCTACTTTACCCCATTCTAAGGTGGAAAAAACCTCAGGCCAGTCTTGATGGATGGGTTGTAGGATTCAGTATGGAGTGGGGTTGTATTGGCTTCAGGAAAAATAGTTTAACCCTTGAACGAAAAGGAGGAAGGAAAAGGATCTCCAGGACAAGTTAAGGTAGGTTCACGAATGAAAGTTGAGCACTTAGCATCTTTATGATGATGATTTTTTTCTTTTTCCTCCCATTTCACTAAAGCTCTCTCCTGATGATTTCGTTCACCTTCAGAAAAACCTTTCGTACTGAAGGGATTTAGGAAGGTTATAGCTAACCCCATCCAGTTAAAAAAATGACTCCTAAGCTGAATTAGTTCACCTAGGGGTAGCAGGAAGAAAAATTATGAATAGTTAATCAGACTGAAGGGTTTAAAATACTGTACATTAATTAAACAGAGTAGAGGCAGGAGGAGGGTGTGGTATGCTTGGTGTTAGAATAGGAGTGAGGGACAAGGGTGGATGGTTGTATTGGAAGTGGCTTTAGGGACTTCGTAACACCTCTTTAGTAGTGATTTATACTCCATATTACACCTCAGAATTATTTTGTATGTAACTGATGCAAACTATGTCAGTATTGAAATGATAATGAATAACAAAGAAGAGAAGAGGATGTTAAGGGTTTGCAGTTTATTTTGTACATTATGCTTCAGAATCATTTTATATGTATTGTTGCAAACTCCATTACTTAAAATTATATAAATAGCACTGAAGACAATGTTAAAGTACAATGTGCAAAATCAATCACCAAGGAATAGGTCCTGTGAACCCTGTTTTGCCAACTGGAATATGGTCAGTAAGAAAAATTATTGTACTAAGAATATTGAGGGTAGCAAACAGGATGGGATGGAACATGCTTTGCCAGTACAGGTATTTAGGGTGGGATCAGATGGAATGTGGGTGGGAAGAGAAGCCATTGAAAAGGCAAACAGGTGTTAAAGGAGGAGTGTGGACAAGGGTGCCATAGACAATATATTTTTTATTTACTGGCATCTACAGGCAGTACTCTTTTTTTTTTTTCCCCTCAGTAAGTTAAAGAAAAAATATGAAAAGATCCATTGTCAATTAATCTTTTTACTCTAATTTGGGCCAGATTTTTTTTTTTTTTTTTTTTTTTTTTTTTTTTTTTTTTTTTCCCTGTTGTTCAGTGACAAAAAAAAATTACTTTGGCTCTGCGTCCTTTACATAGTACTTTTTCATAACCAGTGCTGTGGCATTGTACTAATCTCTTGGTACAGTTCAGCATCCAAGAGAGAGAGGTGTAAATTTTTGGCCATGTTAAAGTAAAACGGGTATAGTAGTGCCGACCAGCTAAGAAAACAGACCATATTCTTAGTTATCATCTTGATCTCCATTGTCATCGTTTTTGTCATCTTCATGATCACAGTGTCATTGTCTGTGTCATCTTCATGATCCACAGACAAGGAAAGACATATGAACATGGAAGAACTGTCTGCTGCATGCTGAGTGAAATGAACCTTAGAATAATGCTCAACTCTGCTGCCATGCCACATATTATGGTGCTAGTATTCATTTGTTGTCCATAATCAAAGCAAGCTAAGGCTGCTTTGCAGAATTTTACTTTCCTGCACAGGAAAGCAAAGCATCATGAGGTCTCTCCATATGAATCTCTGAAATTAAGAAACCATGACAATGCAACAAATGGATGATCTGTTCAACGAAAGTCAAAATGTGCAATTTCACTGGTGTTTGAAATGCTATTTAGTAGCCTGTTTTAGTTGATAGGCTATCCATCTGTATAGCATGACTGTATACCAATTATACTTAAGTGTTCATTTCATTTCCAGGTACTGAAGGTGAGGTTTACAGGAAAACATTATTTTTTGTGTGTTTTTCCTTATAATTTTCTCAAATCAGTCACTGGGAGATGTGGGTATTCACAGTTTAGACACCTTACTCATGTGTAAAAATTATCTGGGTTCAAATGAAGTAGTAGTGTAGTTCATACTTAAAGCTGTAAGGGTTCTCCAGGAACTGAACCTAAAATTCAGAAACTTGTGGGCACAGTCAAGGTCCCTTTAGTCTGGTGACATTTTAAAACTTCGTTTTTGTTACAACTAGTCAATATTATAAAATTTTGAGAGGACATTCAGCTGTGGAGGGGTTTGTGAAGGTTTCATCTAACGTATTTTGTATGAAATTTTTTTTTCCTAGGTGAATAAAACTGTTTGGAGATAACAGGAATAAAATGCAAAATACATAATTGAATTGAAGAGATTAAAGTGTCACCAGAAGACACTAAAGTATTTCAGTGAAAGAGGAAGCCTCTATTTTATCTTCCAAGATGTCATATGGGGATCCTCTATGCTGAGCTTTTCATCTTGGTAACAAAGTTAATAATTTTTTAATGTTGTACCAGGTTGTAGACACTTCATCAGCCTGTCTCGAGTGAGTTTGTTGCACTGTTCAGTTTTGTTGTTTGTAAAGTTGAATAATTATCGTATGAAATGGTTGAATCAATTTCTGAGTAAATCTCACACACTTCTGTGGTAAGTCGTGCCTTACTTAAACATATTACAGTATACTGTATTTGTGAATAATACCAACAACTACAAGCTGCTTTTTAGCTCATGTACTTCACTCACTGGTACTGTATACAGTGCATGATAGATACACGTTAGATATGCAGTGTTGTTTGTGATTGTTGAAAAAAAAGAAGTGATGTATTTGGCAGATACATTTTTGCTGCCGGTGATCCTTATGGTACTATGTTGATTATGTGTTTACTGTACAGCGCAAGTAATGTTTACAAGAGATATTTTCAGTACCAGAAGGTATTGGTCAACAGGTACTGAATGCTGTTGCGTAGGTAATGTACAGTCTCGTGTACTAATTTCTGCTCAGGGGTTACCCCTTCCTTCCCCCCTCTACCCTGGACAGAGGGAAGGGGGGAATCGTGAACAAGTCTACCCCGCCTTCTGCCCCCAACTCCCCCACCCTCCACCTCCAGCTGCCAGTTACTGATTAGACGCAAATTTTCTCATGTCCTGTAAACATGACTAAATTTTCATTGCAGATTTCAACGGCCAAGATTTGGACTATATTTTTGGAATAAATTATTACCGTATTGAACTGCATTCTCAAATTGAAAATATTCACCATCATTGTAATCCAGTGTCGTCCGCTGCACAATTCTGGGTTCCATTGCTTACCTTTTCACTTCCCCCAGCTGTCTGTCTGTCTCTCTCTGAATTTACTTTTCCCACTCACTCTTTCTTTTTAAATTTATATAACTTTCTCTTTGCTTCTCTCCCCCTCTCCCCCTTCTCTCTCGTTCTTTGTCTTAAGTCTTCCCCGCCTCTCACCCCTCCCCTCCCCCCACCTTAGGCCTGATCAGCAGTCAGTTATACCGTCACCGCTCCTTCGTATATCGTGTGCAGGCAACATTTATCACACACACTTAGGTCAGATGTATGGAAAGCTAATTTTTTTTTTTTTATATATAGTTGTATTTTTCATTATGTGCCAAGTTCAAATAGAGAACACCAGACCAATATTTGTAATTTTTATTAGAGTGACCTGTCCACTTCACATAGCTGGGTAGCTGGGCTTATAAACTGCACACACACACACACACACACACACACACACACACACACACACACACACACACACACACACACACACACACACACACACGACTTAAATTTTGCACTGACAGCGTGGCGACTACAAATATAGTCATTCTAACAACTGGATCTGCTGGCTCCAAACCATCCCTGTCCCAGTCAAACTCCTCATTCAATAACCAGTTATTGAATGAGGAGTTTGACTGGGACAGGGAAGGTTTGGAGCCAGCAGATCCAGTTGTTAGAATGACTATGTTATTTTGTAGTCGCCACGCTGTCAGTGCAAAGTTTAAGTCGTGTGTGTGTGTGTGCAGTTTATAAGCCCAGCTACCCAGCTATGTGAAGTGGAACGGTCACTCTAATAAAAATTACAAATATTGGTCTGGTGTTCTCTATTTGAACTTGGCACATAATGAGAAATACAATTATGTATAAAAAATTAAATTAGCTTTCCATACATCTGACCTAAGTGTGTGTGATAAATGTTGCCTGCACACGATATACGAAGGAGCGGTGACGGTATAACTGACTGCTGATCAGGCCTAAGGTGGGGGGAGGGGAGGGGTGAGAGGCGGGGAAGACTTAAGACAAAGAACGAGAGAGAAGGGGGAGAGAAGCAAAGAGAAAGTTATATAAATTTAAAAAGAAAGAGTGAGTGGGAAAAGTAAATTCAGAGAGAGACAGACAGACAGCTGGGGGAAGTGAAAAGGTAAGCAATAGTACCCAGAATTGTGCAGCGGACGACACTGGATTACAATGATGGTGAATATTTTCAATTTGAGAATGCAGTTCAATACAGTAATAATTTATTCTAAAAATATAGTCCAAATCTTGGCCGTTGAAAGCGTGTGCGACGACGGTTTAGTCATGTTTACAGGACATGAGAAAATTTGTGTCTAATCAGTAACTGGCAGCTGGAGGTGGAGGGTGGGGGAGTTGGGGGCAGAAGGCGGGGTAGACTTGTTCACGATTCCCCCCTTCCCTCTGTCCAGGGTAGAGGAGCGAAGGAAGGGGTAATCCCTGAGCAGAAATTAGTACGCGTGACTGTACTTGTTATTTTGTTATGTTAGAAATACAGAAAAGCATTTATAGTATTTTCTTAACAAGTTTAAGGTAAGTAGGCAGTACTGTGTATCATCTGAACTGTCTGCCTTGTCATAATATTTGCCATAGGTAATGGAAATACAGTAAGACCTCACTGTAATGGACTAAATGGGGCCCAAACCATTCCGAGAAATGCGAAATTCCAATAAAAGCGACATCCAGACTTCCCCCTGCTAATCCAGGCTTTTTCCGATATATCAGACATTATTCTGGATCGCATGAATGGTTTTTAAACTGTTTTGGCAACCATTGCGGTACTGTAGTGTGTTATAACTGCACTGCATTAATCAGATGGTATAATTTATAATAATACAATACTGTACTGTACACTGATAAACATGTCTTTTATTTACCGTATTGTGGTGAACATAGCTGAAGTGGTCAGGCAGTCCGGACTGCTTTTGGCTTTATCGGACTTTTTCCGATATATAGGAATTTAGTCTGGTAGCTCCTAAAGTCTGATAAAAGCGAATTCAGATCTATTGAAGTCCGTTATATCGAGGTTTTACTGTATACCGTAAATTTGTTATTAAAGATTTTTTTTTTTTCCCCTGTAGGTGCATACTGTGTGTATGCCTATCATCTCTGTCCAGTTTTTACATCTGTCTGTCCATCTATCTATCTGTCTGTCTATCTGTGTCTGTCTGCTTATATATTATGTGCAGAGAAAGTACCAGGCAATGGAAAAGACCATGACGTACAGTACAGTAGTGTCATTTGTTTATATGCATTCAGGATACTATACTGTACACTGCTATTCTGGGTTAGTGTAGGTCACATTGAGACATATTATTAGTTTAGAAACATCTTAGGCACCTTTTCCTTACCTGTATATTTTTTCATATCCCATTTTATGTATGCAAAGTATGTCGGTATAAGGTGAGTTTAATTTTGTTTATAAAGGCTCCAGCATGCTTGCATTCATCACCCTTAGTAATCTGATGGCGGCTCTCCACACTGCTTTATCTCTAGCAGCAGCTTCTCTATTCAGTCCCCTATCTCTGAGGTTGCACTGTATTACCTTGTCCCAAGTCTTTTCTGTCTACCTCTTGCAACTCAGACCTCAGTGTCCATACCTCTCACCCCCTGCGCCCAGGTGTCATCGCCCATCCGCTCCACATACCCAGACTCTCTGTCTGTCCCTTCTTATCACATCACTAATACATTGAGCTCGTCATTAAACAAAAGATCATGATAAGGCTTGGCACTGTATGCATAATAAGCTATGAATGTTAAAAAAAAACAAAAAAAGCTGTTTCAAAACAGCTGGTCCTGTAAATTAAAGGAACCAAGTAAATCAGCTTTGTAGGTAGCATTGAACCTCTTTACTCCAATGACCTACTTTGTAGTTTATTTGTGCAACTACCAGTTGGTTTATTCAGCTTACGAATAGACTTTTAAGACTGGAGGGATTAGATGTAGTCCTGATCGACCCCTTCAGTACTATCTATCTATCTATATACCTAGGCTGCTTCCCCCAAGGAAAGGGAGGTAGCCGAGACAGGACGACTCACTCTCCATTTACTCATCCATTCAAACACATTCATTCGCATCTTAGCCCCAAAGGGGAGAACGGACAGATCCTCACCGCATCACACCGCACAACAGTACTAATGACCCTAACTTCACCTGAATGAAATAATTTAAAGGTAGCTACAAGAATAAAAGATCATTAGACTGAGAGGGTTAATGGTTCATCTCGCTGTAGTTTATAATGGATGTGACTCCTTGAATTTGAGTGGTGTTAATTTATATTTAAGTCTTGCCGCAGCCAGATGATTTTACTCTTTGTACGAAAACCCTCCCGTATTGGAGCAAGCCTGTCTCATACCTCTTCATTTTAAAAAGTCAGCCCTAAGCTGAAAAAACCATTAGGAGATGGCAAGAATAAGCCTGACTTAGTTGATTAACCCCTTCAGTCAGATGACATACACTTTATTTTCTTGCAACAGGTTGAAGTTTTTTTTTTTATAAAAGACTTTTGAACTGGAGGAGCTAAATGTAGCCTTCATTAACCTTTCATTGCCATTCGTCTTCTGTGAGCTGAATAAAATCAAGTGTCAGCATGAATAAAGAAATAATGTCCTCTGAGTGAGAGGGGTTAATAGTTATAAAGATTATCAAAAAGATTATTTATTACAAAGACACTGCATACCAAAAACCATTGAATACAAACAGCAAACCTTGATATGCCTGTAACCACTTGGAAATTCCACTTTGTAATCTCTCAGAAATACCACTTTGTAATTTCCTCAGAAATTCAACTTTGTACCTTCGTAGAAAATCCACTTTGTATCATCCCTAAGAAATTCTACTTTGACACCTTCATAAAAAATTCAACTTTGACACCATCCTAAGAAATTCAGTGTTGACACCTTCCTAAGAAATTCAACTTTGACACCTTCATAAGAAATTGTGTTTTGACACTTTCCTAAGAAATTCTGCTTTGATACCTTTCTAAGAAATTCTACCTTGACACCTTCCTAAGAAATTCTACCTTGACACCTTCCTAAGAAGTTCTACCTTGACACCTTCCTAAGAAATTCTACCTTGACACCTTCCTAAGAAATTCTGCTTTGATACCTTTCTAAGAAATTCTACCTTGACACTTTCCTAAGAAATTCTGCTTTGATACCTTTCTAAGAAATTCTACCTTGACACCTTCCTAAGAAATTCTACCTTGACACCTTCCTAAGAAATTCTACCTTGACACCTTCCTAAGAAATTCTACCTTGACACCTTCCTAAGAAGTTCTACATTGATACTTCTTCAGAAATTCTGCTTTGTAAATCCTCAGAAATTCCACTTTGCCAGAGAGAGATGCCAACCCAGAGCCCAGTGGAGTGGTAGAGAACTTGCAGCTCCACTGTTTGTACATTCCACTATGTTGCTGAGATAGTTGTGTCTGCGCGAGTTGTTGCCCCCCCCCCCTTTTTTTTTTTTTTTTACATAGTAAACACACTGCTTTTATACCTTTTATATAATTTTATGTACCTAGCAGATGCAGTGTAGATTTGTATATCATTTATATTATTTTGTGCATGTAGTAGACACTACTGGATCAGTTAGACGATTTATATGATTTCCTGCACCAAATGGACACACCATATATCTTTTGTGCCATTTATATAGATACTTATGATTTAAATGTTTGGTTACAGTATCAGTCACATTTGACTTAAATGTCAGACTGAGTACCCTAGCCCTAAACTCCTATGCTCCTATTTACTGTATATGGGGCAAACTAGGATTGGATGATGAATGAATTAATAAATGAGAAGGACTTCAAACTGGAGGGGTTAAATACAATATGTATTAACCTGGGCAGAAGGAAAGATTCCTTCAGAGCAGTTTAACATCAAGTGGGCATAGCAAGAGAAAACAGAAAAATGACCACTCAGATTAATGCATTATGGTTACCACTGAGTTTTTGTGCTTGTAAATCCCCCATTAGAGCAATAATGAATAATTTATTTAAACACCCTACCACTAGATGATTTTATTTGGCAGTTTTTATTGATCTCTGAGTATTGAAGTTGATGAAGGGTGTATCAGATTTCTTCATTTCAGAAAGTCTAGCAAGAATAAAATTGAAAGTACATCATTGGACTGAAGGAGTTAAAGAAAATCCACAAACTTTTTCGTCCCATAGATAATATTCAGTAGCATTGTGTCTAGTAATATCCTGAACAGTAAGAGGGAAGTGCCACTATGTACTGTACAAGCACAGAGAATAAAGTGGAGTTGATGCTGATGTATATTGTTGAACTTAAACATATAAGATATCCAGCCTTCTTTTTATGCAGAAGTTAAGGCACAGCTTTATTAAAAGTGGATTTTCTAGTTTGTGCAGCTTTTCTCTGTTTTCACTGACTTTTATATATTAGACTTGCAGATTGTATTGTTCAGATTTTTACCTGGATCACAGAATACAAACGGATGAGAGTAGTGTGTGCTTTCCTCATGTACTGTATTCAGTAGTTTGTTCACGGGGAAAAGTTTTATGTACAGTCACCATGTGAATAATGTCCGTCCTACACTGCCTAACTTCACAGGTTGTACTCCCTGTCCTCGCTGCACTCCCCTAAGCTCTCCCAGCCTATCTTTCCTATTCTGCTTCTTTTAGCAAGACCATAATTCTTACTTCTCTTGTTTAATCAGCCTCCCAGGAGTGGGTGTCTTGAATGAATCCCTGCATTCTTTCACTCCTTAAGTACAATTACTTTTTTAACCTTTCATTCTTGCTATCACTAGAGGATTTTAGTTAGCATCGGGAAGATGTTTCAGTTCTCATGATGCCTTTGAGTACAAGAGGTGTTCTTTAAAAAATATAGATGTTGTTTCCTTAGTAGAAAAAATATTGTCCCTTGGAGGCTTGATAAAAAATAAGTCATCAGATTGAAAGGGATTAGGTTGCATTTTTGTAGATTCGGTAATGTATAGGAGCAGATGTTTTATGCTTGCAATCTGCCAATGTTATTGTGTAGCATACCAGTTGCTTGCCATACTCAAAGTGGGTCGACCCCTGCAGCACGAGGACATAATTTTTAATCTCAAAATTGTTTTCTTGGGAGAGATATATTCAAGTTTGGGCAGACTTTTTGAGCTTGTGGGTTTTGACATAGCCCTAATACTGTAATACCACTCCAGTGCAAAAATCTTTCTTATATTGAATAAAATCATGTAGTGGCAACTTGAGGAGTGAAGACATCATCATAAGGAAGATGTTAGTATAGTCTGAGTCAGTAATTAGCCCCTGGTTTGGCAGTCCTCTGAATAACATAACTCAACCATACCTCAGCCTGGTGTGTGTATTTTATATTTACCTATTTGCATTCTTCCAGAACACCAAAATTCTCATCCATAACCAATACCTACATATGCAATATATAGAAAGTTTTTACAGCCTTCTGTGTGCCATGTTACATTTTTATGAACTGTGATTTTAATGTACGTCAAACTTTCATCTCAGATGGACAGTATTGTATGTTTAATCAGAAGGTATTTCTCTCCAGATGCAGGTAATTAGAATAGATGAATGGGTAACCAACAAGCAGAAAAACACCATTTCCTACATATTTTCAGAATGTTTTTTTACATTTTGTAGAAAGTACAGTACATAGGTACCGTACTCCTCATTCAGAGTCCTCGCATTACTCTAGGATGGTGGCTAATAAATCGCCACTCATTTTCTCTCTCTCTTTCTCTCTCTCTCATATATATATATATTATTTATATAAGATATTCCCTTAGCTGTGAAGCATACTCTAGTTCACGTTCAACTGTTTGACTAGAGTAGCATTTTACCTGCATACATTGTAGATGTTGAATGAAGCATGCCTTTACCACATTTGCCTCAAAGGCTAAGTGACATAATGTGTGCAGTACTGTCGTTGTTATGGTAGTTCATGTACTAACCGGTATTGTCCATTGCTGCCAGGTAGATATGTTTACAATTGAGAGTGTGACAGCTGGATATGTAATTTTGTGAATAATCTTAGTGTCATTGCTGTGATTTGTATGTTAATGTTCATTAAGCCCTGAATAATAATACTTAATAATACTTAAGTCTAGTCTGAGATCACTTCTGTAACATTTGGATGATGAGTATCTTTAGTACAGTATTACTGTAATGGTAGCTCTGTAAACCAGTTTATTTAGTGTTCATTTGGTCAGTTTTAAGGATAGAAAGATACAGCACTACATATTAAACATTCATTTAGAGTTAGGAAAAGATTCCACAGTACTGTAATGCAGTGCAGTAATTAGCCATTTAACATTTTCATACTTTTTTTTTTTTTTTTTTACAGTAGTATGGGTGCCATGTATTTCCAGTACTCCTGGTGTGCCACTGGCAGGTGGCTTGAACAGATTTTTAAATAGTTGTACTCATTGTTGCACCATTTATTTAGGCTTTGGGTTTGAATTCAAAGTTTTTCTGAGAGAAAATATACCTCAAGTACAGTCCCTTCCCTTCTCCCCACTGCTGCCAGAGAAGTACAGCTGCAGACAGTTATACCATACCAATTTTTATTTGAATCATTATGAACTCTTGCCTAATATTCTGCAGAGTTTGTTGGATTCTGCTAAGCACATCAGTGAGTTTTGAAAATCCCTGCTCACTGACTCATTAATTATTGTGATGATGTGAATTAACTGTACACATGTGTCTGCAGATGTCTAAAGCTGAACACTTTGCTGGAATTCAGTGGATATGAAAATTAGCAGATTTCTTAAACTTAGATGGATTTGTTTAAATTGGTACTTGAGACTATATTATCAAATATACATTTTTATGCAATTTCAAGTACAAAGAAACATCATGGGTGGTGTTTACATGTAAATAAGAGGGTAACCAGTATATCACAATGTTTCATCCATATTTTAGGATATTAATTGCAGTTAACAGTGCATTTTTGTTAAGGGGTGTGCTGTCATAATCAGTAGTTCACCCACACTTTCCTGTCAGCTAAGGCAGTGGAAGGTGTTACATTAAATATTTTTATGTGTAATAGCATTATGAAGAACATTACAAAAGAGGATGAAAGGGTACTCTGTGATGCTCAAGGAGGAATGAAATGCCGTATGGAAGACAGGACATGATGCTGGCAGGAGATTGTTATTGAATTTTTAAAACTGCTTCAGTGCCATTGCTGGGTTGTTGGTCTGCCACATCCATATGCCAATAGAAGAGTTTTCCAGTCCCTCATTCCACCCCCTTGTCTAGTTCATCCACCATAACCTAGCGGAGATTTTTATCATTTAGCAGTTTGTTTCCCATAGCTAAGTGACAGAGTACAGTACTTTGTCTCTTCAACCTTTCCTTAACACTTTTGTGTGACTGTCATCATTTTCAAATGTTAATCTCTTTTTACAGCTCTGCAGTCAAGATGAAAAGATGGCAGTTTTAGGCCCTATGAAAAGTGAACAGAATATGGTTGCCTTTTATCACATTCAGGGAATAGAGTACATAAGTAGTGTAGTTTGCGCCCTGTCACCAGGGTTATTATTTACACATGATTCTGTTGAATTAACTTTTGGTAAACATTTTGATTATTTTAATTAACCTGTTGGGTCTAGTGACGTCTTTTTCATTTTGCTCTTGCCATCACCTGGTGATCTTAATCAGCTCAGGATAAACTTCAGATTGAGGGGCCAAATCAGATATAGCCTTTGTAAGTCCCATCAGTACGAGAAGTCTTTCCTAAGTTGAGGAAAACTGCCAGGTAGCCAAAGAATAAACTAAAAATGATGTCACTGGGATTCCGAGGGTTAATTGTACAGCTTCCATCCACACGGGCTCAGGATAATTAAGGTCTTATTATATGCTTCTCACTTCAGCTAAAAATACAGCTGCCTTCTGTCTTTATACTTTTATAAATTGGCTTTGTAGATCTGTAGCATTGCATAGTACTGTATTATCTAAGTAGACTAACAACATATTGCTATAAATATGTATTTTAGACTGTGAAGTACTGTATATTCTAACATCTGTATACAGTATAAGAGATTTATATAAGAGATTTACAGGTCACATTGTAGCATATTCCAAGTAATGATACAGTGAAGTATTTGCATTACTGTATTAGTAAAATGTATTTATAGTTATATAGTAGATTTATTTCCCACATCTCGGTGTGTGTGAACTGATTTGCAGGAAAACAGCCAGGAAGTGTAGCCCAGAATTTTGAATGATGAGTGAGTGCATGTGTGGTCCATTTCATAAGGGACTTTGGTGATAGTGCTCCCGTTACAGTTTTCTACAGCTATTCTGAGATCCTACCCATTGTATTTATTAGTTGAAAATAGTCATGTGATGGTGGTGGTGATGGTGTACTTCATTAGGTAAAATGTGGAAGTAGAGGCTGGTAATTGCTATAAAGGGTTTTAAATTAGTAAAGCATGTTGGCAGTAGGTGGTGGTGACCATCACCTGCACACTTGATGTAGTGCTGCCTTCTTCTTCATTCACCTTTTGCATTCTTATTCTGTGTCTGCCCTCCTCACTTCTTATGTCTCCCATCTTTCCTTTCAGTTTTTATTAGTCTTTTTGCCTTTTCAGGTAGCCTTACATTGAGTGACAAGCCTAATGGTTTCTTGTGAGCCAGGAAACTATTTGCAGCGCTGGGTGGTAACCATATGACCAACCCATATGTGTTACCTATGTGTCAGCAAGTGGGTTGGAGGGTTAGTGCCGCTCCCCATAAAACGGCCAATTCAAAGTCAAATGGCCACCCCTTAACCCGCCCTGTCCCGGCCGATTTTCCACCACCCCCAATCCCGACCAATTTTGGAAAAAAATTTTTTTTGGCTCAAACCTCCGCTTTTGGTGAGAAGTGTCGAAAATTCACAGAGATATCGCTCACCTGAGGTTTAAAATACTGAATACAGGTAGCAGTACCCCTTACCTTACTGGGTTTTCTATCAAGCTGGCTCCAAAGAAAACGAGTTCTATGGGAGGGTAACTATTCCATGCTACTCAGAAACGGTATTTAATTATTTGGTACAAATTTATATGTCGTACGAGAGTATATTGGTTTTCACACAGTAATATAGGCAATATAAGCATTGTTTCACTCACCAAACACATCAACATACCTGCCCTTTTTTGGCAACATTACCTCATCATCATTTCTGACTGTTTCTTCCTCTAATGCTACGTAAACTTTGTCCTCCACATTGTCATCGATTGGGGAATCACTCTGGCCTTGAATTTTGTACCGTGGCATGACATGTCTTTACTGGCCAGGTCACTGGTAACAGGTGAATTGCCGAGACAATGGCGTGCGGGGGGGGGGGGAAGTCATGCGGGGTAAGGCATTGTCCCTGCCTGGCATCTTGTAGAAGACGGTGTCCCATGTATACATACCAAAAATCACGCGCAAAATTTGAAAAATGTGCAACCTTGCAATTGTGACGCGTTTATATACGTCAACGGGACTCACAGTGACAAAACGTTCGGACGTATATATACGTCAGTAGGATGTGGCGGGTTAAGGGATTATGACATCTGGCTATAAATAGATAGTAAAGCATGTAGAAGGATAAATGGATATGAACAATATTACAGTTGATGTTAGATCATTTTCACCCTTGTTAAAAAACCCAGTTATCATATTAAAGACATCTCTGTAAGACAACAAATTAATTTATTATTTCATGAGCTGTGAAGTACATGTAAATATGAGTGATATTTAGGTAAAGTAGTGGGACTGTTGGGAGTTAATATGAGTGCAGCTTGATGTGGTAAGTCTTCATCATCACATTACCTGAACCTTTAAGTCCAGCTGATGTTTTTAGTTCATTTTTGTTGCTGCATGATGATTTTAAAGTTTAGAAAAGGCCTCTAATGGCGAAAGATTTATTAAAGCTATATCTAATGCCTCCACATTGGAGAGTCTCTCTTGGAATAAATTTGCCAGAGAGCAAGAATAAGATAAAAGAGCATGCCTGAGCTCAGTGGGTTAAGTTTGTTAACATGAAGTGTGAATTATTGTATTTTTATTTTGTGATTGATATGTAGTTAGAAGGATGTACAATTTCAGTATGTGGTGTTTAAGGTGGCTGTGGATATTATTTAGGTTAGTAATGGATTTGTGTTAGGTTAAATATCATCCAGAGGGTCAACCTTGGGATCCCTACCAATGTACAGTTGGTCACACATGAACCAGGGGTGGAGTGTGAGGCAGAGGTCTAGCTACAATATCTGACATTAATGGAGCACAGTTACTTGGTCATTGCAACAAATACTTGACACCTTCATTCATTCATGTCAGTGCCACCAAGAAACATGTGATTATGTTGTAGTTGCCAAGTAGACTAAGTGTCAGACCTGTGCCTCACTTTGATGTCGTAGGTTCATATATTGCCAATTGTACATTCCCACTGAATATTTGATAAAATTTACTCAACCCCTAGAATCTGGGTGACTCCTTTCTAGTCTTTTCTTACTGCTACTGAGGCAATTTCATTCA
Source organism: Coenobita brevimanus (assembly GCF_032717465.1). Taxonomy (NCBI): domain Eukaryota; kingdom Metazoa; phylum Arthropoda; class Malacostraca; order Decapoda; family Coenobitidae; genus Coenobita; species Coenobita brevimanus. Next base: position 52,158,296 of record NC_137018.1, on the reverse strand, counting down.
GTTTCAAGAAAGACTTATAGTACTGAAGGGGTTTATCATGGTTATATCTAACCCCTCCATTTCAAAAGTGTCTCCTAAGCTGAATATAATTGTCAGGAGATGGCAAGCATATAACAAAAAAGGTATTCTTGGTCTTAGTGGATTAATGTTAAATCTCTGCGGTACTGGGCAACAGAGCCCCATCGACAGTGAGGGGTACTTGTATATGCCATACATAATATGGATGGTTGGATGGGCTGTGGTAATGTGAGTGAAACAGATGAATGGCAAAGGGAGCAATATTTTGAATCCTTTGTATGCTGATGTGGCTATGTTGCTTGCTGGTACTGAGTAGGATATCTCCGGGTTGGTTCAGAGTTTTGTGAATGTCTTTGAATAGTAATGCCTGAAAGTTGTTGTAAAGTGGCAATTGTTGAAATAATGCAAAAGAAATGAATTGGTAGAAGATTTTAATTACTTTGATGTGGTAGTAGAATGAAGTGTGATAAGGAAAAGGAGAGTAAGTGGATGAAGAAAGAAAAGTGACTGTAATATGGTGACCTTGATATGAAAGAGTAGTACTGAAGAACTGAGTAGAGTCTGAATGATCATATGGAAGTGTGTTGGTATCCACATTAATGTACTATATAGGAATAAGAGATTGACCTGCCGTGAGAGTGGAATGCCAGAGAAAGTAATACCTGTAAAGGGACTGTTGAAGATTACTGAGTAAGGGGGTTGTAGGTTAGATAGGATCAAAATATAGATTCATGAAAGATGTAAATAAGGTAATCAAAGGGAAGAAAAGTGCATACTTAGATTTTCTGTGGTCATTTGGATAGAATGGATGGAATGAGGATGGTGAAAAAGATATATGTGAATTACTGTAGTTTGATGGGAGGAGGGGTTAGATTTGATAAAGGATGTGTTGGATTAATGAAATTGTTCTTGTTGCTTAACCTCAGCCTGTCTCACTGAGCAGATCCATCAACCACATGTAAGCAACTGCTTCAATGGGGCTGTCCTATAGGTACAGTACAGTACACCAGGCATGGAAGTGGTATCCTCATGTGGTACACAGCTTCTTGCCAAGGACTGACCATAGGTCTTTCCCAGGGTAAGGTGTAGGGTAATATGAGGAGGTTTGGCTTTCAAATGAATCCTACAACTGCTAGCTCCACTCAGGGTGCACAGAATCACCACATTGTATGGAGATGCACACATGCACCCAATTTTTCATCTTTACTGCTGACAGAAGGGACTATCTCACAGTAATGCAGAGTGACTTAATCCTGTGACTGGGCTGTCCCACAATCATGCAAAGAATGACTTAATCCTCTGATGTATATTGTTGGCAGACCTACCATATGCTTGTGAGGTGGAGCTGAGAATTCAAGAGAGAATTCCTTTCAGTCCAATGATGTATTTTTTATTTATTATTTAATCAGCTCAGGAACAACTGTTTGAGCTGGAGGGTTAGCTATGGACTTGATCAACATCCATCATTATTACAGTTTTTTCTGAATCTGAATATAAATGTTTGGAATGGTTTAAGAATAAACTGCAGTAAGAAGGGCATTATTGCAGAGAACTGGGTAAGTGAAAATGGTAGTGACAATATTTGGCTCATCTTTTAATAGCTCTTTTAGCATTTGCTCTGCATATCTTGTTTACAGGTCATACCTGCCCTACATACTAGTTTGTTTTCACTTGATCTGACACTTCTGCAGCTTGAATACCTGTACAATACTAGGCCATGGTTGCATGGAATTTCTTGTGCAGTACCTTAGTTGTGAGGAGGAAATAAATGTCCTTGGCTGCTAGTCATAGTAACCCTCCAGTCTGACTACATCTGGTCATCATCCGAGCTGGAAGGGTTGAGGGGTGTTAGTCATGTTACAAGATGTGCTGTTGTGGGAAATTGGGTTAGGATGGTGTTGACAATGAGAGGTTAGTTATCTTTGTGATAGATATCAACCTCATTGTATTGTAACTCATGCTTTTGTCTCCAGCAATCATGATAACAGTATGAGTGTTAGCCATAAGGGTACTTTTAATGTTATCTCTTTCAAGGCCAGGACAGCTTTAGTATATTCCATTTCAGGTGAGTGAGTTATTGGAGCCTGAGTCTTAAAACTTGTAGGATTAACCCTCTTGTTATTGGGACATCTCTAGCATTCTAATCCAGTTAATGCTAGGTTATTTATTCAGGTGAGATTTGGTTAAGCTGTGGAGAGACTTCTCTTCTGATGGGAGTAAAAGCAGGGCCAGGAAGAGGGGGTTGTCACCAGGGCCTGTTGATTACACAAGTTTTTACATAATCTCTGTTTGAGGCACAACATGCCCAGGGATGGCCCCAACCGGAGAGCAAGCCACAGGCTTACTAAGACATGTATGCAGTAAATCTTCAGGTATGCAGTAAATCTTCTTAGCATTATAAAACCTGTATTGTATGTGCTTGATCATCTTTTCATACACACACACACAAAAAAAAAAAGATTTTAATTCTTATTTTTTATTTTTTTATTTTTAGTGGGAAGGGGAGGGGGAGGCAATGTGAATGCAACTGAATGATCAGGGGGTCTGTAGTGCTTTGTAGCACCAGGTCCTGAACGTATGTTTCCTGGGTACTGAAAAGAATGGGTTGATCTCAAAATTGACATGTAACGTGTTATGTTGCATTTTTAACCATTTCACAAAGTTTAACTCAGGACAGAAGTATGAATTTATTATATATGAACTGCTTTGTTATATATCCTATGAGAGTTGTGTATTTACCTTGAAAGATTGATAGACTACTAAACACATGTGAAGGCAAAGTGGAGTAGAAGTGGACATTTATAGTTAAGGTGAGTTAAAGGGAATGAACTATTGTCATCTGGAAATACTTGTACTATAGGGAAAAAATTGCTGGTATGTTTAAATAGGAATGTAAAGTGTTGATGAGCGAATGAAAATACTAAAAGCAATATTGAAGGATGAAATGAAAGGAGAGATGTATGAGTTGGCTTATATTGGCTGGAAGGGACGTCTAGAAGCTTAGCAGAAATTCTCTTGCCCATACTATAGCATCCTTGTCTTTATGTGCTATGAGGGATAGTTTGTCACATGTTGAAAAGTGAGAAATAAGCCTCCTCCCTAAACAGTACACACACAAATTAGTGATAGTGGAACCTGGGGTACAGTACTGCATAATTACTGCAAATCTGTGCCTAAAGAAAGCTGTGTGCCATGGTAATCCCCTCCTGGAGTGAAGGGGATGAGACTTAACAGACTGGACTTTTTTTTTTATTGCCTCTACTGTGTAGTGCCATGATAACTTTTTTCCTCCAGGCCTGAAACAAGATGGGTTTTGAAATGTTCGCAGTTGAGATCAGCCCCTACCATCGGGTCTACTTCTCAGGCCAGACTGTACAAGGTGTTGTCAGGGCTACAGTTAAGAGTGAATTTAGATGTCGAAGTAAGTTGTTTTTGTTTTTGTTTTTGGTGTTATGGCATTATGAATTTTTGGTGGAGATTTTTATAATAAACTTTTGATTTACATTATTAGGAGCATCCATTGCCTTGGTAACCTGATTTCAAGCCATTGTATCTAAAACCCTTCAGTCTAATGACATACTTTCATTTTCATCATCATAGCTATTTCTAGGCACTGCCTTACAACTAAGGAGGGGTATACATTAGTGAAGGGGTTAGTTAATTCAATATCTAACCCTGCCAGTTTAAAGTCTTCTGAAGTGAATATTATTATCTGAGTATAGCAGGCATTAAGTAAAAAATTAACTGGATTCAAGCAGATAAAATATACCCAAGTACAGTACAGTACTGTGTTTGAATATTATTATTTAACAACAGGAATGTTAGGTAATGTTGAAACTTTATGTAGCCAGTTGGAGTGTACAAAACCTTGCTGTGCTGTACCACTACAGTGTCAAATAAATTTCACAAACTTTAATGGAATGACTTCCAGCTGTCAGGAAGTTTTTAATTTTTCTTCATAGATTTTGACATTGCATGATACTGGCATTTTTTTTTTTTTTTTTATACAAAGAAAAAAGAACCAGAGGCTACAGGTATGCAGTGATGTTGTTTCCGAGAAAAACAAAAAACAAAGTCAAATTCAGGATCTGTTAATTTCAGTATGCATGGACACAATGTGTTGTCATAGAGATGGGGGTCATAGGCAGAAGAAAATCCAGACACAGGCAGACATTTCCAGAGTTGACCTGTTATATACCTGAATGGCTGAGCATCAGTCATTTTTGGGTGAGATATGACTCGCAGTGAGTTAAGACAGTCATTAGTGTTTTGAGTATCTGGTCCCTGTAATGTATATAGTACATCTAAATAAATATATACCTAATAGGGATGCCAGGATATTACATTAACAATGTTGAGGATTTGATTTTGAAAATACCTTACTACAGTACCATACTTAGTTCATTGGAATGCCAGGAAGCTACTTGACTGGAATGGATGCAGATATTTGTTACAGCAGTAAATCCTCATTATGTCAGTGATGAATTCCAAAATATCACAACTTTTTCCATGCAGCTGGTACTGTAAATTTAGGGAACTGGCAAATTAGCTCTATAGTTGTGAAAGTTTGATGACTAATTTTTAATCATTCACTTGGGACTTCATGGCAAGAAACGGTATAGAAAGAGGCGCTATACTCGTATTGAGAGCACATGCCTTGCCCTATTTTATTTACTGTTCTTATTGTGTGCTTCATTTTATCATAATTATCATTACAGAGATTACAGTGAAGATGACTGGTAAAGCAAAAGTTCATTGGTCCCAGCAAAGTGGTAGAACCACCCATTACTACACAGCCAAGGAGAGGTACATGGAAATTGCCCAAGAAGTATGGAGTGGTATAGGTAAATAACTGCATTATTTCTTTCTGTTATATGATTCTGCTGGATACAATAATTAGCCTGATGACATTAACCCATGGATTGTGCAATTACCTTTTTTTATCCCACCCCGTGGTGGGCAAAAAATTAAGGAAAAAATAGTTTTTTTTTTTTTTTTAAGTTTTTGTTTATTACAGGCTTGAAGATAAACATCCAGGGCATCATCTGGTAAAAAAAATAATCTCTCTCTCTCCGTCTTTGCGTACAGCCATGCGTAAGTTTACATAGGGGAGTAGTGAAAAAATGAAAAAAAAAAAAAAAAAAAAAAAATGTTTTTGTTTATTATAAACTTGAAGATAAACATCCAGGGCATCATCTGATGAAAAGAAAAAAGTCCCTCTTCCTCCGTCTGTGCGTAGTACCATGCTTAAGTTTACGTAGGGGTCGAGTAGTTAATGGTGATGCACGGTTAGCACAGCCTGAGCTGTGGATTGCAACGTGATGTTACCCAGCCTGAGCTGTGGCTCGTAATCCACGGGTTAAAGAACACTAAGCCCTTCCTTACACATAGCCTACTTTTTTTTTTAACCTATGTTAAAAAAGAAAAAAAAAAAATTATCATTGTTGCTAATAAGGCAAGTTTACTGTTATCCTACAGTAGACAGTATCAGTTATGTGTAAAAAATTGCATGATTTTAGAACACTTGCCATGCTTATAACAAGAAATTGCCTGCAGTTAGCAGCTGTATGTGAAATAAGACTGAAGTTGAGCTTACGTGAAAACAGCAGAGCATTAGATGGTAGTTGAGCCTGTGGAAGAATATCAGTCAGTACATTTGTTACTCTTGTTAGGGGTATATGCCACATTAAAAACAATATACAGCCTTTTATCAGGTCATTTTTCCTGTCCAACATGATCAAAATAAAAACAACAGCCAGCAGTTCTGTTGGCCTTTCGCCCCCACCTTCTCCCCACGATAAATCATTATGCGATGAGCTTTCACTTGACGCAATCCCATCGCATACTTAGGCATGACTGTATAGTAATTTCTTCACCACTGCACCCAGGGACAGGTAATAAGATGATGCCGGGAACCTACTCCTTCGCCTTTAGTTTTGTGGTTCCACCTAACCTTCCATCCACCTTCGAGACCCGCACTGGATGGGTGAGATACGAGATAAATGCAGAGGCTGATCAACCACTGATCAACAAGACTGCAATCACTAGGTTCACTGTCAAGTGTCCCTATGACCTCAACTTAGATTCCTCAGCTGCGGTATGTGTGCTGGGAAAGTAAGAGAGATGTGTTTCTTTAGGATGACTAAAAAGATGACAGAAAGAGAGGCAGGTAGAATCACAAGTACATACACAACAAAAATGGTGTATGAGACACCATATAATAGCTTCATTCTTTCACTGTAAGGACATTTTTTGTACTGTATTCTTACCTTCAGTTGGCAATTTTATTTAGCGTAGGAGACTTCGTGCAGTAAACAGATTAATATGTAACCCCTCCAGTGTAAAAAGTCAATCTTAAAGTAGATAAAATCATCAGGATATATGAAGACCAAAGTGGAATTTATGCTTCTGGAATGAAGGGGTTAGATTTTCCATCTCTAATGCTGTGAGTCATCTTGTATTTCATTATTTAATATGAATCATACAGTTTTATGTGTAGGCTGTAAGCAAGGTTGATGACAGCCAGTGTAAAAGGGTTATCATATCTACAAGTAATATTTTCTGCTGGACCTTATATACAGCAAAAATCCTGTAATCTGAATGGCAGGATACCGGGGGTCTGTCGGACTATTGGAAGGGACCTTTGAAAACATTAGAAATACGTACATGATCATTAAATAAACACTTGAAATGATATGGGTTATTGCTTTAGACACTGGAAATGCATAGAAGTATAGCTGAACAGTTGCAGGCCAGTATATCCAATTCCTAGAGTAAGTCCATCCATCCATCCATCCATTGCCAGACGCCATGTATCCCAAATAGGGTGGCCAAGGGCTTAGAGTTAATTGTTTTACAGGGAGGGGCACTAATCCTCCACCAACCCCACTTGACGTAGGGATGCCAACAGCATCTGGTGTTCCCAGGCGGTCACCCATCCAAGTACTAACCAGACCCAACGTTGCTTAACTTCGCTGATCGGATGGGAAGCGGTGTACTCAACGTGGCAAGGCCGTAAGTCCAAGCCAGATAAATTCGTAGATAAAGCCCAGAAAATTTCAAAAATTTTCGCCTTGAAAAGTTAGGAGTATTGGGTTATTTGGATTATTGGTGGTCGGATTGGAGGATTTTTACCGTAATACTAAATGATACTCTATTACTAAGTGATTCTATACACTTTCCACCTTAACTTGGCCCAGATTTTTATCCTTCAGCGCATTTCACAATGGTCAGTGGCAGGAAAACATTGTTACAGCTGTACAGCCTTTTCAAAGCTCATCTTTATGACTAGTAGTATATTTTAGTGTTGACTTATAGCTACAACTAGGCATTTAAGATGGAGAGATGGCAAATATTAGGTCAAGGTAGAGGAAAAAGTGTGTAGATTTAATTTAATTCACAGTTCTGTTTTACATAAAGGTGAAATTGTGTTAAATATAAAAGATATAGTGGAATAAACTTGGCTGATATGGATAAAAAGAGAAATTTAATTATAGGGCATGGTAGATAAATTGTTTGATAAATGATGGTTAAGGGAGAGCTGAGGTATGCACCTAGAGGAAAAGACCACTGGAGACGATAAGACATTAAAGGCATGAATTTATGAGGAAAGGGAGGTGGCTTGCTGAAGAAGACCAAAAATTACGTAAATATAGAGAGGGAAGAAAACTGAATAGAGTTAACCATTTCTTGCTTTGGGTAATAACCATGTAACCAGATGGATTGTTGGTAGTTTGGTGGATTCTAGCATGTCAACTGGATGTGGTTCATGAGGGTTTATGTTCAAGGAATGGTTGGAGTTTATTGCGTATATAATGCTGCTCGGGAATGAGCAACAAGTCAATTTTTCCTGGCTCTCTGGTCTGCACCCTACTTCCCCTCCCTTGGTGCGAGAAAGGAGGTCTGGATGATTATGGTGATGTGACTTGCAGATCGTGCTATACCAGGATTACTCCATTGTTTCTTTTGTGATTTGCAGATACCACTGCACAAGGATGAAGAAAAGAGTATGTGCTGCCTCTGCTGTACCTCGGGTCCAATACACCTGGAGCTGTCAGCTGATCGGATAGGATATGCACTGGGGGAAAAGATCTTACTGAGTGGAATAGTTATCAACTACAGTCGTTCCACCATCAGATACTCAGAGGCTAAGCTCATTCAGGTACCAGCACACAAAGCAGGACCTGTAGTTAACCCTATGGCAGGAAGTTTCATTTCATTTCATTTTGGCATATGTCAACTGATTCTGCTATGCACGGCCTACTGCACCAAAGATGTTAGAGACTATTACGATGAATGTTTTTTATGAAAGTAAGGAAGTTGGTGATTCATTCTAGCATGCAGCAGGCATGGAGAGATAGACAGACAAATGGGGTAGTTATGGAAAATTGTGTTGGTGTGGAGTTTCCTGCAAGTCTCTGGGAGAAGTACCCTGATGGTTTGGCTATGTGGAGAGCAGGGAGTATGAGGGATTAACAAGGAAAGTGTATGCAAGTGAAGTTGAGGGGAAGGGGAAATCAAGGGGGGAAGATTAAGGTGGAGAAGTCTGTAAATGAGGGTGGTGTGACTGTGGAGGGAAGGCAGGTGGAATGGTCTGTAAATGAGGGTGGTGTTACTATGGAAGGAAAGCAGGTGGAGTGGCCTATAAATGAGGGTGGTGTGATTGGAGGGAAGGCAGGTGGAGTGGTCTGTAAATGAGAGTGGTGTGATTGGAGGGAAGGCAGGTGGAGTGGTCTGTAAATTGAGGGTGGTGTGACTGGAGGGAAGGCAAGTGGAGAGGTCTAAATGAGGATGGTCTGACTATGGAAGAAAAGCAGGTGGAGTGGCCTGTAAATGAGGGTGGTGTGATTGGAGGGAAGGCAGGTGGAGTGGTCTGTAAATGAGGGTGTGTGACTGGAGGGAAGGCAGGTGGAGTGGTCTGTAAATGAGGGTGTGTGACTGGAGGGAAGGCAGGTGGAGTGGTCTGTAAATGAGGGTGTGTGACTGGAGGGAAGGCAGGTGGAGTGGTCTGTAAATGAGGGTAGTGTGACTGGAGGGAAGGCAGGTGGAAAGGTCTATAAATGAGGGTGGTGTGACTGGAGGGAAGGCAGGTGGAGTGGTCTGTAAATGAGGGTGGTGTGACTATGGAATATATACTTCACAAATCTTAAATAATTCCAAGATCTTAAACAGTGTCTTAGTGTCTTCATTGTATCATCAAGGTATCTCACCTTGGGTCCCATTGCAGAATCCTACATGGAAAGAAATGATAAAAAAATAATAATAATGAATAAATGTTAATGTTACAAACTCAAGCTTGTTAGGTGCTCAGTTGCCCTTTATGGAGGGCCCATCCTTATTTTAAATAATGTTACAACCAGGCAGTACACTGCTGTAATGATAGTAGTTCTTCACACTTGGTACACAATTTTCAATGGACTGCAGGTGATGGTGAGGCATCTTGTCCAGTGACCTCATGACATTTGAATCTGTATGTTAGCTGGTGCAGTACACTAGCACAGCACAGACAATCCTTCAACACAGCCTCAGCATAAGTCATATTGGAGTGACCATTTGAAATATCCTAGTTCTTGCTGTCGACTATGGTCCTGTCCAGGTGAGCCAGGGGTTACAGCAACAACTGTCTGGCAGCCTTTACTCAAGATGCATGTCCCCACAGCAACATAGTGCACAGTCAAAAGTAGATCTGCTTGATTATGGAATGACCTTGTCTAGTTAGACCTGTATGTAGATTCAGCTGATAACAGTGTGTGTTTCTTTAACATTTAGCTTTGGAGTGCACCAACATGTGATTTTTCATTGTCTTTGCTTACTCACCAAACGGTATTGCCTTCCCTGCCAGAGAATTACATACATGGTAAAGTCCAAGACCAAAATTGAGAAGCGTATTCTGGGGAAGATGCAACGACCACAGATCAGTCCTGGAGGGCGGGATGAGTGGTCTGCCTTACCTCTCCGTGTCCCACCTGTCCATTCCAGTCACCTCCAGAATTGCAGCATCATTAAGATTGACTATTATATTGAGGTAAGTCAAGGGCTTGGGTGTGAAATATTTTATATGTGTATATAGTGTGTGTATGGGTGTGGGTGTGGGTGTGGGTGTGTATATGTCTGTTTGTTGTTAGAATTCTAGGACTTGAATGGTGAGTGAATGAGAGTGTGGCCAATTTAATTTGACATTTGGTTAAATCTCCATGTCATTTTTTTTTTTTTTTTTTTTTTTTTTTTTTTTTTTTTTAAGGTAGCAAAAGAAGCCTGAATGAAGATGATGATTTACATCTTTATCAGTCCATACTAGGTCCACTGCAAGACCAGACCTTCTCAGTGGAAGAGTGTTAACCAGAATTACCCCTTCCCCATGTGGTGATGTAGAAATGGGGAATGAGTGGCTGTAAAAAGAGTGATTCATGTGAAAATGGAAGTGCAGATGTTGTAGTAGTAGTAGTAGTAGCAGTAGTTGTTACTTAACTCCATTCTGCCCGTTAAGGTAGACCAGCTAATTGCAGGTACAGGGCTTCGTATGGGGCCATCTGACAGATTTCATAATCCATTAGTGTTGTGTCTGTGTCTTTGTGTGGCATGTACTGTCTGTTATTTCATTGTGTGTTATGTTGTGTTAGCCTGTTCTACAAGCAGGGCACATGTCATTTGTGGTTCCACCCAGTCCAGATCTAAGCTGGTAACTGAGGAGGGTTGGGTGATGTCCTGATTCAAGCCTAGCTGGGTGAATTATCAGTTGTAGTTACACCTGTGTCATGGGTAGATGTCGGGAAGTGGAGCTCTTAGTATAGTGCTGTGATCAAGGTGCATTGCCCTGCATATGAAATGAGTGTGTAGGTGTTTCTTAGCTAATATTGAAGTGTCTTGAGGTGGGATGTTGTTGTAGAGGGTCTGGAAATGTGTGATGAATGTTTTATGTGTGTAGTTGTGTTGTGTGACAGGGGTGTTTGTGTTAGCACAGACTGCCACATATAACTGTGCCTCTCATATGAAGATATTCTCATAGGGAGGACTTTATTTTCAAAATGTATGTGAACTGTGAAAGTGATACTGATGCAGACAGTGATGTTGCATAGGCCATTGTTTTGTATGATATGCAGTATATTGTAGTAGGTGTTAGGTTGGATGGGAGCCCATGGCAGGGAGGCTTGGGACATGACTGATATAATAATATTGTTTGCAGAGTAGGGAGAGTGTTTTGTTACCGAGAGTCTACCCCTGTAAGTGCCCTGAGAGCAGTGTGTCAGGGGATGCACTACCTTTTGATGTCTTGTATCTGGTCCTTGAATTTCAAGTTGACCAAGGCCGATGCATGCAGGCATGTTGGAGTCTTCGAAAATGAAATGAAATGAATCCAGAATTATAGGTCACTCCCAGGATCTTAGTGGAGGAGGATTGTGGCACAGGTATTCTGTTATTTGTGATGTTCAGGGTGTACCTGTGATCATGTTTGCTGTTGGTGATGAATGTGGCAGTGGGTTTGGCTGAAGCAGTCATCAGCTTGTTCTTGACCCCTACCTGAAGTTTAGTGAGGTAGTCGTGTTGCAGTGTTTATGCTGTGTCTACGATGTGGTGCACTGATGTTTTGGTAATGTCATCTTCATATGAGGCAGTGGTTATGGGTAGTTGGAGTGTGGGAATATCATGCTTATATGGATTGAAAAGAGCAGGTAAAAAGAACAGAGCCCTGTGGAACTCCATCGAGCAAGCTTCGTGTTCATGATGATGCCCTGATTGTAGCCTGCTTGTTTGTCAGAAAAATAGTTGACAGGTCAGCATTTGATGATGTTCTCTGTGGTTGTGGTGTAGATTTTGGTGATTATTTTGTGTTGTTCAGGTCTCATGGAGTTGATGCCGTCAGTTGTGTGAGGCTGGTAAAGGTGTTCATGGAGTGGTGTGCTCTAAAGACATGTGAGGGACCAAGGGGGACATGAAGTGTGACTTTAAGAATTAGGTGTTCAGTTATCTTGGATGGTGTGCTGTGTAAAGGATGTGTTGTAATGGCTGTATTTGTGTTTGAAAGAGTCTGTACAAGGAGGTCCCGAAGGTACGAGCAGTTAGGTTCCATTTGGCATAGTTGTATAATGAATTCTTATATGACGAAACACATAACTAATGGTAAAATATTGGTTGGGTTCAAGGACCTTATCAAAGATAAATTTTCAAGCTAAAATATACGATACCAAACACAACAGACATACTATATTACTGAACTGCAGAGAAAGCAACCTGAAAGAGCAAATTGTATGCAGATAACATGACTGCACTTTAATTAAACGTATAAAACATGCATAACATTCATCTATAGGTGATAATGTTATGTTGGAGGTGGGAAGCTGGCCTGGTGGTCACCAGCTGAGCAGCGTTGCCAGATTCCCAAACCCGTATTATCGTACCCAGCACATTAAAATTTTCGCTTTTTGATCAAAATTATTGTACTCATAAACAAAAGCATTTCTTCACATAAATCGGTAATTACTGTGGAATTAATGTATTTATATGTGGAGTGATTAATTAACGTTATTGAATTTGTTTAACTGTCAAGTATCTACCAGATTATAATACTGGTTATCAGAAGAGTTACTAAATCCTACTGTTGTACTAGTCTTACAGGAGACTTTTTAATTTTGCAATCCCCAGTTTATTTTTCAGATTATGAAATTATGAAAGTTATCACATTATTGCATGCATGCTATCACATATTGCAAAATGTGCCAAAATATCGCATTTTGCGATAATTATCACACATCTGACAACGGTGCAGCTGAGCAGTCCTGCTATTTCTCTCAGAGGTTGAGAGAAAATGGTGGTGACTGCATTTGCTCGGATGACTGAGTTAGAATCCTCACACCTCGCCCCAGACTGAATGTCGTATCATGGATTTTTGAGATCATTTATCAAAAATACAGTAGTCCCTAATTTACCCAGGTTGTATCATCAGTTTCTCGTATATCGAGTGGTTGTATAACGGGACCTACCTGTATATGATATTGGTAGAATGGACAGGGTGCAAGCATATGCAGGCATATGAAATCACATGAAGGATGATCTGCAATTTTGGTGTGCATTCATGCTTTCATTTCTGCTCTTAGATTTTATTGTTTTCTGAGGAATAACTTCCTCCCCCCCCCCCATAGTTGAACTTTCTCATTTACATCAGTTGTGACATTAATGGTTCTCAGCCATTGAAACTTCCTTTTGTGTACAGTATTCCCCTGTTACTTTCTGCTTTCCTTAACATTTTTCACATCCTTTATGAATAATATTAAATTGAACCCTTCTCTTTCTCAGCACACTAGTCCTTTGTTTCTCTTCTTCTGCTCCCACTATTCCAAATTTACTAAGTACCTGATACTCCCTGTTTCATCCTCCTTGCTTTACCCCCACTGGTACTGTACATCACACCTGCCTATTTGTCCTAACCACACACTCTGTACAGTCAAGGGAAAGTGTTCACCTACTACTGGATTCCACTGTGTTTACTTTACACTTAGGGTATATCAGTCACTTTTCTCACTGGTCCATCATACCAGAGAAAATCATGTATGTGCAGAACAACATACCAAGCCACTCTAAGCTTATGGATATTAGCCAAGAGAGAATATTGAGAAGCTGATGAGGTGAAATATTTGGCTAGCTTTTATACTTGACTCAACCTGACCTTTGCTTCACCTTCACTCTCTCATTTTCAGTTAATGGCAAGGGCTGGGATATGCAAGGTGGCTAAGATGGAAGTACACATTGTGATTGGATCTGTACCCCTGCGAAGCACCTTCTCAGATTTTTCCCGAGATACAGAAAATGTGGAGCCTGATGTTACTGTGCTGCCTTCTGGCTTTGCAGAACCATAATTTATGGCCTAGAATACCTTTGAAATGCTCCACAGTATCATGAGATGCCAGTTTCTTGTTGAAAATGTATTTTGAGATGGTTTAGCAACACAGGTACGGTACATGGCATAAATACAATAGATTATGTAGTCATAAAATATTTAGCAGTTGAATATGTACTTGCCCCTTTGGGTAGCTTCAGAGCATCATCAGAGGTAATTTAGTTATTGATCATCAATGACGTTAATCACGTGATATTAAATAACAATCAAGTGTTCTAATTTACTATCTGATGATGAGTAAACATAATTACATGATACTGAGTGACAAATAAGTGGTGTTTGTCACTTACAAAGGTTTTACAGTAGAGTCAGATTAATACTTACCATAATGCCACTTGGAGGTGAATGGGGCTAGTCACCCTTACAATAAATATCATTTCCAAGTGTAGTCCCAGACCCCTGCATTCCTGATGGAACAAAAAAGGATTGAATGATGAGTGAAAGATGAATGAAAAAGAATCTTCAAGTACAGTCCCCTCCCTCCTCTGCACTAGTTCCAGAGAAGATGCAAATGTACACAGTTACTGCACTTTTTATCTCCATGTTTTTGTTAAATTGTTATTAAAGACTTGCATACTACTGTATTCTGAAAAGTGTGTGGGTCATGTCAGTTCCACCACTTTCCTCAAAAGACAGTGCTCACTGACCTATCAGTAATGTAATGTGGTGGTTAATATTTGTGACCACAGCCGTTCACTCAGCAAAAGCTGACTACTTCCCTAGAATTTGATGGATGTGCTGTGGTAGGTGGGGGCGCTTACCATCCACTCACTCGATGTAGTGCTGCTATCGGGTGACAGCTCTTTCCTTCCTTCCTTCCTCTTCTGTCTTTATTTCCTTCACTCTTTCCTCTTCCTTCTGCCTATGGATGACTTTGCACTTCCTCTTCTGTCTTTCTTTCCTTCATTCTTTCTGCCTGTGGGTGACTGTACACTGAGTCACAAGCCAAATGGCTTCTTGTACACCATGAAATTATTTACTATGCTGGGTGGTAACCATATAATCAAAGTATGGTGCCTGGTGGTTTATTGGGTATTTAAGATGCTCCAATTGGATTGAGCCTGTCTAGGTTTATATCCAAGGGGTGGTTGGGGTTTATTGCTCATGTAATGCCACTCAGGGATGAATGAGGCTGGTCACTCTCATCTTAAATGTCAGGACCAACTTGGCTAGCCCTAGGCTCCTACACTCCTCTTGGGGCACCATAGGATTGGATGATGGGTGGATGGATGGCACTTAGCATAGCTTCCAGTCTATAGAACACAACAAGTATACCATGGCTGTCCTCTATATGGGTATTTAAGAGGAATCATGGCACCATTTGATTGGTTGACTGGTTGATCATTACTGTAATATGAACAGCCTCCATTCTTGCATGCCCAGGATAAGTAAAGTTTTATTGTGTGTTTGTCACTTCAGTCAGGTATACAGCTGCGCTTCTGTCTCTATACTTTTATATGTTGACTCTGTATGTCGGTAGCATTGCTTAGTACTGTATTATCTAGGTAGACTAACAACAGGTAGCCATAGGTGTAAATTGTAGACAATGAAGTGTATACTAACTGATTTATAGGAGTTTTACAAGCCACATTGTAGTACACTCCTTTATTAACTCTTTTAATGTGAACTTGGAGGCATGTTCATGACTTCATTAATAAAATATATTTATAGCTCAACATTACATTTATTTTCTGTGTTTCAGGCACTGTTGTTTATAGTAAAAGGCCTCAGAGTATGTGTGCCTGTACTGACCTGCAGGAAAAGACAGGAAACAGAGCCAGTAATTTTGAAGGCAAGAATTCTGAGTCAATGTATATTTGTCCTGATTTAGTTTATACTCAGTTGATAGTTCTCCTACTCTTATGCTTTTCTGCTCCTGATTCTAGATCATAATCTACCCTATTTAGGAAATAGGGTTCAGGTGTTGATGGTGATGATAGCAGTGTAAGTATTTAAAACATTTTCCATGATATTAGAAGGTTTATTAAGTGCAGAGTGGAGGGAAAACCAGTGAGTGCCATAGAATTTTAATATTGGTAGCAAACCATGTGGAAGGATAAATGCATGTGTGAGTGGTCCTTGCTCAACGGTGTTTCAGTTGAAGGCTATTT